>NW_023460868.1:0-31118 GCF_013731165.1 Rhagoletis pomonella | reverse complement strand
ACCATTTTGGGAACGTTTCAATATATCTTTTATATTTTTTTTTTTTTTAGTTTTAAAAACGTTACTGAAATGGCTCTAGTTCACCATTCAGCACGTTTAGGGTTAAATTCATAAATATGTCCGTTCATGCTCTGCCTGGTCACAAACTAAATCGACGACACCCTATTCCAATTCACAACAGTGTTAAATCAATTTCACAATAAAGTTAAAATATTTGCTTCTGCCGCAACTAAATTCTCCACCTCCATTATTGATTTTCCTGGTTTTGAAATTGAACTACAAATGAAAAAAGTATTAGTTCGGGATGGGAACTTTGATTTTATTCTGCTGCCTGGTGTAATCAGGCAACTTACCATTTGCATAGATGCACTTTATTCCGATAAAGTCTGAGGGCATCCAGAGGCTGCGAATGGCCTAATTCTTGTTGTCTTCAATTTGAGAATAGAGAGAAAAATGTCTAACCATTTTAAGGCGTTCAATTTAACCCTCAACCGAGTCCCCGCCAGTCAATTTGGTCCTGTTTCCATCGATAAAGAAAATACTACGAAAAGTCTAAAGAGGACAAGGGAGTGATTGATGTTAATTGGGCTATATGCCAAGGAATAAGTGTGAGTGTTTTATAAAAATGTTAGTATACTTTTATCGAATAAAAATAAATAAATAAATGCCACTGGTTACAATTAAAATGTTAGAATGATATTTGTTATAGAATTTTACGAGGCTTATACCAAACGAATGAAAAAAATAAAAAGTTGAACTTGAATACGGTTACATAACATAAATACCTGTAACATTAAGTGAACGAGTCCGAATTGTATAATATTTGTAAGTAAAAAAATGCAAGGATGTACAATTTGTCTGAATGCTTTTGAGGAAATATGTGACTTTAGAAGTTAGCAATGGATATTATATTGATGTGAATGAAGCGGAAATCTAATGAGAGTCTGAGTAAAGTAAATTCGTAACTTTAATTTAAAAAAATTTACCTGGTAAACACATAGACATAGTTACACATCTACTTACGACTACATTAGTCTAGTCTAGTCAAGGCAGACATATGCTAGTATAAATATGTACTGAACTCTATGCATTCATAGACATACATATGCTATGGATTATAAACGATTTTGAAGTGCATACAAAGTATTATCTAAGTGAGTATACCGCAATGCTGTTATTGATTAGTGGTACCAAGAAAGCTAAAAAACAAAGAAACATGTGAGATAAAATTTTGCAAAGTTGTAAGCAAATACGTTTTTGAAGGATATTGCGCAATTGTTTCATAGTTGTTTTTATTGAAACAATTTAAACAAAAAAAAATACAAAAAATAATAACGCAATTTTTTGAAACTATTAAAAAACCATACTCCAAACTATCATAATTACATATGTATACATACATAATTACAAAAACGACACATTTTCCATGCGTTTCATACTAAACTACATGCATAGTACAGTCACAAACATTGAACTTTATGGCATAAGCATACCTACTCTTAGAATTAAAAAAAAAACCGACTGCACACTCTCCGTTCTAAACAAAAATAAATTTTTAAATTTCATCTACTCAAAAAAATATATATATTCCAAAAATGCGTCTAGTATACATACATACATATAAAGTCTTTCCATTATAATTCTCATATTTTGCTGCTTAAAAAAATATTTCATTTTGCTACTAAAAAATAAAAACATAAAAATTGTCAAATTCCAAAAACCCATTATCAAAGTCGAATTTGCTAATCTGCGTGTATTAAATTTATTCAAAATAAAAATTACTCAGATATAACTGGAAATAAATTTAAAGAAAACATATTTTTAAATTAAGAGTTTTTAAATTTACTGAATACAGAATACTCACATATCTAAATAAATGTTTATGGGGGATTCTCTACAATGTCAATAAAGATGTCAGTATCGCAAAGCTCATTCGATTCCAGAGTACAACAACTAGTCAAAATGTCAGTACCAAAACATGTCCTTTTCGTAAATTTTAGCATTTCCGCCACCATTCTAATCCCATTTGGCAGTTAATTACATTCATGTCAAAATTAAATGGAAATTTTCAACTTCTGATTGGCTCCAAAGTGTTTTCCTTTAGTTCTGTTATATACTATAGACATTTTCATTCCGTTTCACCGCCGCCATTTTTCGTTTTCCAAGATGGCGCGCGCTTTTGCATATTGTGTAGTGAAGCTTCTCAAGACAAAAATAATGACATATCAATTTTAAAAATCGGCCGTCAAATAACCAAGTTACAACGAAAAAACCATTTCGGCTGTATTTCGGAGGGTTAAAAAAAAAAAAAAAAAAATTTTTCCAGAACCCTCTCAACATAATCTTTAAATTTAGGGGCGGACATTAGCAACTTTTTTTTTCGACCCAGTCTAGTGTGCATGCTTGTTATGGTGTCCTGTTTCTCGTGCATTCTGTGATATTTGTGGTAAATTTTCTGTACATACATATCGTTACTTTAATTCATAGAGGCCCTTACCAACAAGTTTTTTATTTTAAAGAAGAAGCAAAAAACTTTATAAAAAGTGTATCAAAAACAGGTAGGACTTTTCAAAAAGTCGTATGTAAAACCGTTGTTTTTGATACTAACACTTTAAAATGTTTATTGAACTTGTATTTTAATACGTCCTACCAAAATCTGTGAAAAACACAGTTTCGGAAAAAGTGTTGGTTAGGGCCTTTGCCCTATATACGGACGGTTGGATAGCGCACTATCCTTTAAGGGGCCCGTATGAAACTCCGATGAAGCCGCCTCCCTGGGACTGCTTTCGCATTTCATCAGAGAGAGGGCATGGTATGCAGAATGCCTCACTCCATAACGCCATTTCCATATTCCCCCATCCACTTTTTGTGGAGTAAAAAACAAGAGTGAAGCACAATTCATTTCACTGATATAGCATCTCTCTATCCGTAGGAGTTTATGCCTTACCCTAACCTCAGTCGTTATTTCTTTACTGACAGATTTTACTGTGCTCCAAACCTTATTTTCATTTAACATATATGACATCAGATTTTCAGGACTCGGATTAGACAGAATAAAAGGTTTTAATTTTAAATTTATTAGAATATGTTGAGTAAACGATCTGAAATTTTAGAAGATAGCACTTGCTTGGATGTTGTGCATAGGGCCCATTGTGTCATCATGACTATACTTGCATAAGTACTGTCTGAAACAGCCATGTCCACTTAAAAGTTGGGTCATATAAAATCTACTACGCCATGTGATCTGTTAAGCCAGGCTTCGATGCGAAGACGCGTCACACCTTTGTTGGCGTGCGCGTGTGCTCATATGTTAACCGATATGTAAACTTACACAACCAAATTAATTATTTTTAACATTTATAAATCATATTTTAACCGTAAAAAGTAATTAAAAAAGTTTTTAATTAATCGCACGAAATCGGAATTTCGTTACATAGTGGGGCCCTGCATTTGGATCGGGAGGTCAAATAGGTGCTCTCGCTAGCCATAAGATCAATATGCAATATACCAGAAATCAAACAGGCCGTATCATGCGAAACAGCCCGGAAAGCACTACATAACTACATATACGTAGGCAGTAAGCCGGAAAACCGAGTTTAATTTATTAGCGTACGATTTATGTTTGAGTGCAGGGGCCGCATACGTAATTACCGATTTTTTTAACTTACTCAAGAGTCTCCTTCGATTCTGGCTAGGACCTCCTACGTTTTCCATTAATCTAGCTAACGCAATATGAATTGTAGCCGTTTCTTTACTAACCATTCCAATGTGTATTTTGTATGATAACCTAAGTACCTTACTGCTGGGATGGTCTCAAATACATACCCACTTACATTCAAAGTCGCACTTTTCTTCTTCTTCTTGCTTGTTATAAGTACACCTTCAGTTTTCTGAATAGCTAGTTGTAAACCATTATCCTTAAGCCATTCGTCGACCGAGTTAGCAGTACTTGAGGTGGCCGTATGCACGCCCTTAATATATTTCGCTACGACAACTAGCGCGATATCATCCACATAGCCAATTATTTGAACAACTTGTGGAATAGGCCGGCGTAAGACTCCATCGTAAGCAATGATCTAAGCAACGGACCGAGGACGGCACCTTGAGGAACACCTCTGTTAATGATATATTCCTAGTGAATTTAACGCGTTACTGGATTACTACCGCGCAGTACTCTTTCGCGACATTTTTCCAGCGTTTGGCTTTTATTGCTTCTTCGGCTATATCATTGACTCTGTGTATTGCGGCGACTGTTGACCTACCTTTGTAAAACCATACTGTGCATCAGACAGACAATGTGTAACAGATGATACGCTGCAACAACTTACATAAAGCATGAATCCTACACAGGGATATATAAGGCCTTGGTTCCCCCTGTGGTTTGCCAATCTTTGGTAGTAGGTCCAGCCGCCGCCTATTCTATCTATTCGGGAATATACCGCTTTGAAGGCATCTATTGAAAACTTTTGAAAATGCTGGTGGGGTTGTATCCACTACCGCTTTAATTTTTTAATATTTGGAATACCATAGGACCGGGAGCATTGTGGTTTTTTAAACGTTTGGCCGCACTTTCATCGCCGTCTTGCTTTACAGGAGGAATACAGGCATTTTTCAGAGCATCTATTAACACTGGCAATGGGATCCGCCTGCGGAAACAAAAATAGTCTCTACCACTTCTTAAGCAACGTCGGGCATGTTGGCAACTGAATTTGGCTACCTTTGAATTTGGCTACCTTTCATTACTACCGCCGAAGAATACTCATCAATTGCTGAACTTGCACAGGTTCGGAGCACTATTAGGTTAGTGTCCGAAATGACAGTGACGTGGCTGTCAGTACCACCGAATAAATTTTGAATAAATTAAATCGTTGAATAGATAAAATTATTTCATACATGAAAATAGAAGTTTTCTTCGTCTAAAACGATGATTATATTATTATCGACTTTGATAGTTAGTACCGTGACAGCAGAGTATAGTAAATGCACGATTAGCATGCGTTTTTTGGACAAAAAACTGTATATATATTGCAAGGAAAAAATTTCATTTCGAAAAAAAATCATTTTCTGCAGAAAGAGTATTAGTAATTTTTTTTAACAGTTTTTCAATAAAACCAAGAAACTGTGTACCAGTTGTACACCCCGCGGCAAAATGTTACGGCAAGGCTTTGAAGAGTGCACGGACTTTACCAATTTATTGGTAGATCTGCCAACTTTTTAGCTGTATTTTATTTTCTACCATTTTTACCAACAAAGGCTAAAAATCTACCAATATTTTCCCGAAGGAAAGCAAAGAGATTTAAATGAACGCAGTGTATACATATTTTATCATGGAACATACCTAAAATAAATATGAAGAGTTAACTCTGACCATAACCAATTTAAAAGTGAAATTGCATCTCTATCAACTTTGGGACTTTCCCAAATTCTATAATAATGTTACTTCTTTCAAAGGGATTTTTGTTAGTATAAATTTTGAATAAATTAGCGTCCTTAAATTTCGAAATATCGAAGCTTCAAGAATTTCTGAAACTTACCGTTATATGAAAAGTGGGAGTAATTTCAAACCGATTTCAATAATTCTCAACGATTTGCTTTTATGTGGTAAGCGCAAACACCGTACCTAGTTTGGTACAAATTTATCTAACGGTTACCGAGATATACATACCCGTTCATAAGTGGGCGGTGCCATGCCCATTTTCCAAAATTTTATCGTTACCGTTTTTTTTTTTTGCTAAACAGTTATTGCAGACGCCAATTTAGAATAAATTAATTTCTGTAATGAATAAGCTTTAGTAGTCCGATTTCGCCAACCTACCTTGGGTAAAAGGCAATCCACATTCCAAATTTCGTTGAGATATCTAAATTTTTGCTCGAGTTATCGTGTACACAGACGGACGGCAGACAGACTTGGCTTAATCGACTTCTCTTTTGATTCTGATCATTTATGTACACTGAAACTAAAATACCGTAAAACTGCTTCGAAAAACTTTCGTAGGCTTGGTTTTTGTACAATGTACGAAACTTTCGTTCATAATACGAACATATTTTTCACAACGAAACAAGATTTTACGAACCATTCGTAAATATAACGAAAGGACTTTCGTAAAGCCTTTTTTCAGTACAATTTACGAAATCTTACGTTTATTTTACGAAACACATTCGTAAATTACTAAACAAATCTCTGTACGAATAATTTTGTATATTGTACGAAGGCATTCGTAATATTTACGTATGGTATTAAAATTTACGAAATCTTCAATTCTGTATTGGTACAATTTACTTAATACTTTCGTACATAGAACAAATGCAGAAACATTTTTTTTAATTCGTACAACAGACGAATATTTTCGTACAATATACTAAATTACCGTCAGTTTAATATTTCATCATATTTTTATGTACCGCGTGTCATTGCGAAACTTCTGGTTGGCCACTGTTAGACGTATAATATAATTTTAAAAGTTTTAAGAAGCTTTCGCTGGATAAAAATACAATGTAAAATTAAATGTTAAAGCTGTGGATAAATGCTTCTAAGCATACAATGTTTTTAACATCGCCCACGCTGAGCCTTGCTCTGCAATGTGGGACTTCATAAATGGGCAATTTCATCAGTTAGCTATCAACGGCAAGCCCAAGACTGGAACGGACGCAGACGCCTTATAATTTTCCTTTAATTTATAGTCGAGAAAGGAAACAAACATCGAAGAAGGTGCGAATCTGCCAAGTACCTCCACATAAAAACATTGCAAAACTTTTGTTAAAGAATAACGCTTAAAATTAGGAATAAAAATAAAATAAAAGTGTTGTGTTATAATTCGTCTATATGTTTTTTACAGTGTGGCCAATGAAAGTAATCGGAAATTCTACGAAACAACCGCAGATTGTAGGAAAATAATTTCGTTAAATATACGAACTATTTTTGTGCATTTTACAAAAATTTCGTAACAAAATAAAGAAATAGTACGAAATTCTTTAGTAACTAGTACGAAATTCGTTCGTAAATAGTACGAATACGTTCGTAAAATGTACTAAGTATGTACGAAAACGGTTTTGTACAATCAACGAAAACTTTCGTGGCTCAAAATGACGAAAACTTTCGTAAAATGTACGCAAGTTTTCGTTATATTTACGCAGATTTTATTTTCAGTGTATACATTTGACTAAATCTATCTCGATTCGTGTTGGCTGTTACAAACAACCGTTATGTGAACAAGGTTATAATACCCTTGTGCACAACTGCGCTCGGGTATAAAAATCTAAAATGTGTGTAGCAAATACTAAGCCTCGAGATACTTTGCTCTTGAAACTTGCACTTTATTATATTTAGTAGAATTTAATACGCTACAAAACTGCATGCAGGTTTGTTGCTGTGAAAATTTATGAAATTTTTCTACAAAGTTTGAAATTTGGATTTGTGCACAACGTCCATTGCGTCACCAGCACCGTCACCGTCATTGTCGGCATCAACGGTGCTTATGCGGCAAGTTACACACTATCCGTTCACCATTGCGGCCGTAAAATCAAAAACTCGCTGCTACTCTTTGCAAAAATTGCGTTGCACTTTTCTTTCATATTATTTCAATGAATCCAAAAATTTTCACAAACTAAAAAAATTTAAATTCAATTATGCAAACAAAACACAGAATAGTTGTCACTTGACGCTAACGCATAAGCGAAGTTGAAAGTTGAGCTAATTTGTGAGTCAACGTCAAAGTCAGTTTTTTTCATGTAACTTACTTCATACACCGATTCAACCTTTTTGATAACTAACGGTGACGGTGGCGGTGAAGCAATGGACGTTATGTACTTTCACTTTAAGGGTGATTATAATCAGGGTTAATGCTGGTTCCCAAGTAAACGAAATTACCTCTCTTCTCGAAACTATAACTGTTAACAGTGACGTGGGTGCCAAGGCGATGACCAGAAATTGCACGCTTTTGTAAAAAAATCTTTCTGTGCAGTTTAGTTCGGCAGCTTTTATTATCTTCTCCAAATCCAGATTAAAGAAATCACACCAAGGGAGTCGCCAGTTTTAACATACACATTAGGTTAGGTTAGGTTAGGTTGATGTGGCTGCCAGTGACCCCACTAGCACACATAGGCCCTAGGTTGTGGGCCCGTTGTGATACCACGCGGATCGTTAGAACCCTCCTACTCAAACCATCGTGTGGATTTTGCGAAACCCAGAAGTTGCCGTATGCCTACTTCGGCTATGTCGGTTAGGTCCTCAAAGAATCCTGAACCCATGAACTTTTGTCTTCTTCTACAAAGTGCGGGGCAATCGCATAACAGGTGCCGCAAGGTTTCTGGCTCTTCTTCATTTCTGCAGCTTCTGCAGAAGTCGTTATGGGGGATCCCTAACCTCTCCGCGTGCCCCCCCGATAGCAACATGGCCTGTTAGCAGACCCACAGCTGCGGCTAGGTCTCCTTTGCTCAGCATGAGGAGATCCTTCGACCGCTTTTTGTCCCATTTAGGCCATGTAAGCTTCGTGTTGTTGCAAGTGGTGAGGCTATCCCACCTGTCCCTTGCTAGTTTAAGAGACAGATCCCTTAGAATGAGCTTGCAGGTAGCGAGCGGTATGCCTAATCCCTTCCAGGCCTGCGAAAGTGGAGCGGATGTGCCCTCTCTTGCAAGTTCGTCCGCCTTTTCGTTGCCTGGTATGTTCCGGTGCCCCGGAACCCATACCAAGTGAAGTGCAGACTGCTCAGCCATCTCGTTTAGAGATCTGCGACAGTCCGCTATGGTTTTTGAACTGCTGTGACCGAGTCGAGCGCTTTGAGTGCGGCCTGACTGTCTGAGTAGATGAAGATATCGTTATAAATGACTTCTCTTGTACGTAGGTGTTCAACCGCTTCCTGTATGGCAGCGACCTCAGCTTGAAAGACGCTGCAGTGGTTGGGTAAGCGAAAACATATTTCCAGCCCCAGTCGGGCTGAGAAGACCCCCCCTCCTACCTTGCCGTCTAGCTTAGAGCCATCGGTGTAGAGGTGGAGTGATCCATTGTCATCGGGAGCTCCTCCTGACCAGAATTTTCTATCTGGAATAGAAATCCTATACCTCTTTGTGAAGTTCAACCTTGGTCCTTTAAGATTGCGGTGCGGCCTTCCTGAGTGTCTCTCCAGCCTGGTAGTTCCCTCAACCTCAAGGCGGCACACCCCGCTGATTGCTTTCCAACAATTTCAATTGGTAAAATATCGAGGAGCACGCACATAGCCTCCGATGGAGTTGTGCGCAGGGCCCCACAGATGCAGAGCATCGCAGTTCTTTGCACCTTTTGGAGTGCTTCAGTTGTAGATTTCCTGTTGAGACTTGGCCACCATACCAAGACCCCATATAATAGAATCGGCCTAACAACTACCGTGTATAACCAATACATGATGCTAGGGGACAGCCCCCAGCTACGCCCAATCGCCCCCTTGCAGCTGTAGAGGGCTACCGTCGCTTTTTTAACACGCTTTTGTATATTTTGCGCCCAGTTAAGCTTTTTGTCCAGGACTACGCCTAGATATTTTGCTGACTCCCCTAGCTTCAGAATCTTATTGCCTATGGCAGGGAGCTGAAGTGAGGGGATTTTGTACTTCCTGGTAAAGAGCACCAGGTCCGTTTTTTCTGGGTTAACACCCAGACCTTTCTCCTTGGTCCATCTTTCGATTAACCTTAGTCTGTCCTGCATAATGTCACAAAGAGTTTGTGGAAATTTTCCACTCACAACCACCGCAAGGTCGTCAGCATACGCTATGACCTTGGAGCCTCCCCCCCCTTCCAGGGTCTGCAATAATTCATTAATCGCCACGACCCATAGAAGGGGGGGAGAGCACCCCACCCTGCGGGGTTCCCCTGCAAACGTATCTGTCCAGCGACACGCCCGCCAGTTCCGCCCGCACGACCCTGCCAACTAGCAGCTGTCGTATAAGCGACACCAGCCGTGTGTCGATGTCGAGACCAGTTAGAGCTGATGTGATTGCTTCAGGTGTGATGTTGTTGAAAGCACCCTCAATGTCTAAGAATGCTATCAAGGTGTATTCCTTTATCGCAAGGGATTTCTCAATATGCGACACAATTTCGTGTAGCGCTGTTTCGGTGGACTTCCCTTCATATAGGCATGCTGTGAAGCCATAAGCTTGTCTGCAACCGATTCCCTAAGAAAGGATTCAATCAGTCGCTCCATTATCTTGAGCTTGAAAGATGATAGACTGATAGGTCTAAAATCCTTGGCGCTAGTATGGGATGTTCTTCCCGCTTTAGGAATGAAGACAACCTTTGACCTTTGCCAGGTCTCCGGAATGTAGTTGAGAGTGAGGACTCCCTTAAAAATAGCATACAGCCATTTTGAGCTTAGCTCCATAGATTGCTGTAGCTGAATCGGTGTAACACCATCTGGACCCGCAGATTTGTAAGGCTTGAAGGACCCTATTGCCCACATTAGTTTTTCTTTGGTGATGAGGTCTACCGTAACCGGTTGACCTCTATCTCTTATTGGCCCGTTCAATGGCTGCTCGGTGGCGCCTGGAAAGTGCGTGCTCAGAAGATGGTCCAGGGATTCCTCCCCAGTTTCCGTCCACGCTCCGTCGGATCTTAGCAAGCATCCCGGGGCGATACGAGGTGAACTAGAGAGAACCTTCCTGAGCCTAGAACCTTCTGATACGGATTCCATACCACTGCAAAAGTTCCTCCATGAGGATCTTTTGCTCTTCCTTAGTAGTTTCTTGTAATCTTTCAAGTTTAACTTATAGATTTACCATTGCATATCGCCTCCCGAGGATTTTGCGAGATTGAAGGCTCTACGACAATTTTTGCGGGCCTCGTCAATCTCTGTACTGCACCAAGGTGGTTTCTTTTTGCCTCTCGGCTTTACCATGGGGCAGACCTGATCCAGAGCCTTGCCACATGCCGCAGTAAAGCGATTTGCCAGCCTATCTAGGTCCCTAGAGTTTCCTGGAATTGCTAGTGTGGTTCTTGAGAGCCGCTTGTCAAGCTCTTTTCTGTACTTATGCCAGTCGGCTTTCCTTAGATTTCTTTTGGCAGGTACCTTGGACGGGACCCCATCTAAGTCGAATTGGATGAAGCGATGATCAGAGAAGGAATGCTCATCAAGCACCCTCCAGTTCCTGATCATGACCTCCGCATCTTCTGAGACGAGGGTAACATCCAGGACCTCTCTTGTGCTCTTCGTTATGAAGGTAGGCTCGCTACCCCTATTGCTTATAACTAAGTTAGATTTTAGTATGAATTCAAAGAGTGACTCACCCCGATCATTGATGTCTCCACTTCCCCATGTGCTATGGTGTGCATTTGCATCACCTCCTAGAATCAGGGCCCCGTCCCAGCGCTCCACTAAATGTTCGACCGGTAGGGTTGGAACAGGCCTGTCATGTGCCAGATACATCGAGGCAAGCCTTATTTGTCGTCCGTTCGCCTCCAGACTGATGGTGGTGGTGTCCTCGTCACTGAACTGAGGAAGAAACAATATTTTTAGTTTGGTACTTACAAGGATGCAGGCCCTTGGTTTACCTATGGTAGCTCCACTTATCAAAGTGTGCTCTGCCGACTTCAGCCCGCATATTCTATGCCCTATCACCCAAGGCTCCTGGATGAGGGCGATGTCTGCTGCCCCCCTTGGAGAGCTGGAGCAGCAGTGCAGCCGACGCTGCTTTGCTGTGGTGGAGATTAATCTGGAGGACGCGAACCATCTTGGCCGCACCTTCCCACCCCCTCCACCACTGTTGAGTTCGCCTCGTCGTCATCTGACATCAGCTCCTCTTCTGTGTATTGCCGGAAGATATGGTCGACTCCCAGAGAGGATGTAGATGAGGCGTATCCACCAGCCAGGTCATCAATCGGATTGGTCTGGTTGGATTCCTCGTCCACCTCATCCTCGCTGTTGTCTGCTTCCGGCTCAACTTCGTTGCCTCTTGCTGCGTTCACGTCGTTCGTGTACACCCTTATCTTTACGGTGTCGAAACCGTAATTGATGACGCCCCCAGTCTTTTCGAGGAGTGACAACGACTCCTTATTTAGCAAAAGGACCGCCTGACGAGTCGCCTTTGTGCTATGCTCTAGCCGCACCACCTTCCAATTGTGAGAGGGTAACTCGGGATTAAAGAGCCTTATAATCTCAAGCACTCTCTCTGGTTCGGTCGGTTTGGCCGGTATCCATGCCCTTGCTCTAGGCCTGGATGGGATGTCCTTGAAGTCCACAGCCCGTAGCATCGCTCCGGGGTAGACCTATCCCAGTATGGCCATCGCCTTCTTGTACATGCCCGCAGACCTTTCATCGTCGCACGCGACGATCTTGACGTTGCCTTGGAACCAACCTGCGTCCCGGAATATCGGAGGTGGTCCGGGGTGCTCCTGAAGCACGCTAACGCAGATGTTCGCCAATTCCGCTTTACCCCATTTCCAATGAGCTCTCAGTGCCAATTCGTCTTCCTGGTTCTCATCGAGCACACCCAGGAGGATCCGATTTTTGGCTACCTCAGCAAAGGTGGGGCCTTGCGTCCTGGCTCTCTTCGACTTGTTTTGCGCAACCTCCATCGATCTATTGCGCTTTTCCGCAGCTGGTGGCTCTCCGAGCACCGGCAGCTGATAGTCGGGCACTATCGTCATTGCCCACGCTATCTCCGACCGGATCTCTTCCACGTGACAGGGCAGCGCCCTGCTACATAGGTCCGGGGTTAATGCGGATCTCTTCAAGATCCTCATGGCAGCCTTCCTGTGCTTAGCAATGGCTGCGCTTGGTGGTGGCCTGTCATCAGGTTTTGTGAATGCAGTAGGAGTAGGGGGAGGCGGGGCCCGCGCCTCAGCTCTGGCGCCCCCTGGGGAGGCAATCTGCTAGCCAGGTTTGCCTTCACTGGTGCCGGGAAAATCCCGTTTCGGTTCCCCCACCCTCTTCCTTTCCGCTTTTGTGGATACGCCTGACCCCGGCATCGCCAGAGGCTTACGTACCCCACTAGTGTTGGCCACGTCGTGGCTAGTAGAGGGACCCTGCATTGCATGGGCCCCATGGTGTCTGGGCAACTGCCCTTCCGACTTTTTATGAGTGCCGGTCTCAATTTCCGTTGTTGTTGATTTTAGTTTATTTTTTAAATTGCTCATATTCCCACGAGTCGCGGAGAAAGGGTTCGTCGGCCCCGGGCAGAGATCCGCAGTACCCAGGGTAAGGCCATCGAATGCAACCGGGTGCGGCCTTGTGCCCAGAGGGCTCCGTTAGCGACTGGGCTATTTAGGGGCTCCCAGCCAGGCTGATCCTCAGTACGGTACGCGTAACGCCTTGATCCACGATCAAAGACCATTTCCGTATGGCATAGCGATGAAAACGCATAAGCACACAGCACTGATCCCTGATCTTAGCAGGACACCCTCCCGACATCGCACGGGATTGCTCTGTAGTGCCCATTTCCAGCCGGCACCCTCGCGGAGGGTTCAGTCCGAGGATTTTCGCCGGCCAACATACACATTAGAGGTGCAAAATTATCGATGGCACTATCGATAGTATCGATGTTTTTTTTTTATTTTTCCCAACCATCGATTGTTTTTTGGTCCCATCGATAGTCCGGCAGACATGTGATTCAGTATTTTAGTTTTATTTCTTCTTTTCATTCCATTTCTCTTAAACAGCCAAGTTGAACTAAACATTTGGTTGCTACTTTTTTAAAAGAGTAATGAAAAACTTCGAAAAGGACGGAAAACCTTGCATCTTTTATAATAAAGCTTACTCCAGTAAAAAACTGTGATACAAATTAGCTTATACCAAAACTTTCAATATTATCTACTCACCACTATTTACTGTTTAATAAAAGGTTAATAAAAACCATTCCTTTCAGATAATATAATGGTTTCTTGATCTAAAACTTCAACTTACTAAATGCCTTATTATGACTTAGGATATCTAAAACCACAAATATAAAATTTCAGAACGCCCAATTTTTTCAATTTCAATTCATTTCAAATTTTCAATAACTTTACTTCTAAATTAACGGTTAAAAAATTAAAAAAAAAAAAACGTATCCACTAGCTTACAAGGGTCTTTCCGAATATATTTTTAAGGAAATCTTCATACCCAAATTGAGCGAAACCCATACAAAATACGATACTATCGACGATATACGACGATAGTTTTGAAAATAATATCGAATACTATCGATGGTCTGAATATCGATAGTTTTGCACCTGTAATATACATGTACATATTTACATAGTTTACAGCTTTAAACGTGCATAACACCACTGAATATACTTACAAGTTAAAAGGTAAATAACTCAACTTTCTTGTGCATTTATTGCAGGCGTAAATAAGCGCAGGACGTGACACAATTTTTTACAACGCCTTTATCAACTTACAATGTTGTGTGTCCAGACACCTTTTATAACAAAGGTATTATTCCTATAAAAAGCCTAAACATCAACCTCGTCGGTTGAGAGGTAGATGTCGCCCTATGCCCTACGTACGCTACAGTGGAAATGGACGACACGCCATTTCTTTAAATGAAATTAATTGGTGCTCATATGTATGTACAATGTACATTGTACATACATATATGCATGTGTGAGTACCAATATATTAATATCGTTGAATTATTTTAATATCCATTGCAAAATTTTATACAGACAAGACTAAAAAGTAGAAAATAAATAAAATAAAATAAAAACTTTTAAATATACCACGCTTTTATAAAAAGACAAAAAAGTAGAAAATAATATTTGTCAGTCCCATAGAATTTGTTTTGATAACTTTAGATTTTGAAATTTTAGCAAAAGTCGTTATAAAAATGTATGGGATTGAAAATGAAAAGCGTGGGGCGCCTGTAATAGACTTGAATTGATATGAAAAGTAATATATGTATGTATGTGGGTATATGAATAACGACCGCTTAAAATCGATCTCAAATTTGTACTTTCACTGTAGAAATTTTAGGTCTATGTTATGTAGTTTGACTATTGTCAATCAAATCTAATGGTTTGTATGGCATGCGCTCCGCGTTTTTTTTCGTTTTCAATCTCATAAATCTAGTATATAAAAATCTCGTGTCACGGTGTTAGTGGTCGAACTCCTCCTAAACGGCTCGACCGATCTTTATGAAATTTTTTGTGTATATATTGTAGGTAGATATATGAAAACAATTGCATACTCATGGAGACAAATTGCGGTTATTGGAAAAAGGGGCGTGGCAACTCCCATACAAACTGAATTTTTCATATTGCATATCCCAGAAAATGTTCATGGAAGAGGTCTCGAACGTGGTATGGAGATATATGAAAGCATTCGCATACTCATAGAGATAAATTGTGGTTATCGGAATTTTCCATACTGCATATCTCTGGATGTGTTCATGGAAGAATACTGGAACTTGGTATGTACAAGATATACAAAATCAGTCGCGTGATTGGAAAAAGGGGCGTGGCACCTCCCATGGTAGATTTTTCGAAAATGGTATGGACATATATAAAATAAATTCCATACTCTTAGAGAAAATTGGGGCTATTTGAAAGGGGGATGTGGCGCCTTTCAAACGCACTGAAACTATTACGTATCTTTGTATGCATTTACAGTTTTGCTAAGTTATTTAAGACGGCAATGGAAATATGCCTTCTGACAACCACCAAGCCGTATATTATTAGAAGGTAAATGCGTCACTGAAAATCATGAACGAAAACTGTTTGTGAAAATGTTGGACCAAAATGATTCTGCAAGTTGTTTATAATGAGTTTTGCTAAAATTTCAAAATCAAAAGTTATCAAAACAAATTCTAAGGGACTGACAAAT
This sequence comes from Rhagoletis pomonella, assembly GCF_013731165.1. Classification (NCBI taxonomy): domain Eukaryota; kingdom Metazoa; phylum Arthropoda; class Insecta; order Diptera; family Tephritidae; genus Rhagoletis; species Rhagoletis pomonella. The sequence continues at coordinate 15,354 of NW_023460868.1, read as the reverse complement.
ATTATTTTTTAATTTCTAGTCCATTTAATAAAGCGTGGCATATTAAAAAGTTGTATTTTATTTTATTTATTTCAATAATAAATTGCATTGTATCGAATGGAATTTGATATTTATAAATTAAGTATTTGTTGGTTGAAGTATTTGGTTGTAATTATTGTATAATTGAATTGAATGATATAATTGAATTTAAGTCTAAATAAATAAAAATTTATTTTTTGACGTTACATTATTAACTTTTAGAGGTTGAATCAATTCCAAAGTGACGCTCTTGTATTTGTATATGCATATAAATACGGTGACCAGATTTCTATGGCCAAATTCGGGACATTTCTAAATCATCAAAAACGAACAAAGAATTTTGTTTTTAAAATAAAAAGACGTAACATCTTTTAATGCAGTGTTATTTAAACAAAACTAAGATACAAAATTTAAAAAATTTTCGCTAAAATCTGTACACACAATACACATATACGGTGGCGAGAAGTAAATAGGGCAAAGACATTTTAGCAAGTTTTGGCTAATTTTCTTTATTTAAGAAACGTTTATTATTTTTTATGAAAATATAAATTACTATCTAAAAATACGCGTAAGTCAAAATTTAAAGCATTGTAGAACATTTATAAAAATTCGGCGAATTTTAAAAATTTTGATAAAAATTTTAAACATTTTAATCAGATTTTCTAGAATTGTCTGAGTGTGCAGTTTTTAGCTCATTAAATTTTAGTACAATAAAGAGCAAGTTTGAAGTAGTACCCGTGACTTTAGGTCATTTTTTGTTCACGCATTTTCTTCCATCCAAAGTACTATGTTCAAAACTTTTTTTGTATGGAGAAAATGGGCAACACCTTCCACAAAAAAATTACCAAAAATCAAAGGTACTGTTTCTCAGAAATCTAATTGAAAAGCTCAAAATATTGATGAATCTTTGTCGAATTTTGCTCATTTTGATCTTTGTTAGATAACGAGGCATTAATATTGATATTTATATATTCGCCACTGTATCTAGAGCTTATATTTTTTATATCAATGATTTTTTGGAGGGAATTAGTATTGTTTTTTATAATTTCACTAAGTTCAAATTAGAATCGTTTCATTAAAAAAAACTTAGCAATCAATTATAAAGACCTTAAAAAAATGTAAACAATACAGCGAGAGCGAAAACAAAGATGATGGCTATGTTTTGGCTCCCTTATATTCTATGTAGGGTTGCCAGATTTTTTATGTGCGAAACCAGTACGTTAGCCTTTTTCATGCTAAAAAATCAATACTTTTCAGTACATTTTTATTCAAAGCAAAATTGTGAATGTAAGTATCAGATAATACTTTAAAATGCCAGAGTAGTTATTTTTAAAAATATTTTGGTATATGAATAAAATATAGTTCATAAGAAAAGTGTTATTCATTTTAATATGAGTGTACACATCATGTACACAGTATTTTATATTTAAGACATTTTTGAATAGAAATAATGAGATTATTTCCATCTTCAGTGTTTAAATAGTCAAAGAATTCTGTATATTCCATTTTAAAAATACTTTTAATATGAAGTTCGCTTTAAACATTTTTAATTATAAGCCGGTTTCTCCTTTGCGCCAGGAAGCAAACTTTGTACTTAAGATCCTCTCGCTAGCGCGAATTCGCTAAAAAGAGTACCTAACTCTATGTCTTGTATGCATAACTCTTTTACAATGTCAGCAAATTGTGAAAAAAGAATTGGAAGTTATAGGCAAAAGCCATTCGAATATTCAAATTCATTGTTATTAAACTGAAAGTTGTTTTCGAGATAACTAGCAACACTCGACAAAAAAACGTCAGCCTTCTTTTTAAATCATTAAACCTCCATCATATTATCGCAGCTGGTACGTAACGACCCTGCGATATGCCCATAAAGCGATTGATCTTTTTTTTTGTATTAATTTCTTGGGTATATCAACAATTATCTGAAACATGTCAACTATAATTAAAGTATTTTCTTCTTACTTTTTACAGTACAGTTTGAGAAAGTTCCAACGTTATGTAAAAACCTTAAGAGAATCTTAAAGTATTTTGTTTGAATTGAAAACTCAGTACAAATCAGTACAAATTTTGAAAAATCAGGACATTGGCGTACTGACTGAAGAAATTAATAAAATCAGTACAAGAGTTGAAAAATCAGTACTGTACTGATAAAATCAGTACGTCTGGCAACCGTAATTCTATAGCTTTTCTGATAACGAAAGTGCTGCCACGTTTGTACGAAAAATTGCTTTTGGGTCAGAGTACAGGGAGACTCTTATGAAATTAATCGATAAAATACTGAAAATCGGGACTTAGTCGATAGACTTTTAAAAAATATTCAGCGGTACAACTTTCTCAAAACCGATACTGTCCCGCCAAAATCGGTACGAATGGTCACCGTACATTTAAAGCACATTTAACTGATGATAACTTAAAATATTTTAAATTCGATGTTTACATAAAACGCTGTAGTTTTTTTATTTTAATTTTGAGCACTTATCCAGTTTTTGTACCTCTAAATAGCCAATTAATTACACAATTCACGTAGATTTCTTAATATTTCGTTTAAAATACCATATTTCTTGCAAATACAGTAGAATTAACAAGGGGAACTTCACTACTAATTGCCTATTTTGCGTACATTTCTACTACCATTTTCGCCCCATGGGGTTTCATTCTTTTCCCTTTCTGCGTCCTTCGTAAATGCAACGTTTTGTAAGGGAGTATCAAACCGCGGCTGTCAATAATTACCTAACCTTTTATTATTGAATCATGGTGTGGAGAAGCTTTTCCATGGCAGAAATACATTCGGAGGTTTGCCATTGCTTGCCGAGGTAGATGCTGTTAGAAAAGCCTTTTCTAATTTAGAATTTCCCCCTTATTCTAGAACCCGAATTTTCGTAATTCGTAATTCGTAGCTACGCTACGAAAAACGAAAAATCCATATGCAGCAACCCTTGCGGAAACATGTGCAGCATTGCCAGCTATCAGTTGTTTTTCGAAGATAGTTGAATGAAGGAAAACAAAGTGGAAAGGAATTAAAATAGCACTCATCATGTGCTTGTTTATTGTAAAATTGGTTAATTTTACATATTCTGAGGAAAATTATGGATTCTGATGTATTTGCAATTATAGCAGCAGAGTAAGCGGGCGCTATGGCAATGGATTCACAAAGGTATGCGGAGCTGTCGGGCATAGTAACCATGGGTGCATCTATGTCAGCTTCTGGTTGAATTGTTGAACCACAAGCCAGAACTACTCCTATGCCTGAAGAACTGGTTCTCAATCCAGTTAATGCAATAACAGCTTCTTCCAAGCCATTGAAAACATGCACTTTGTTAGGTCCACCATCTGTTGCATATGCTTCTCCCTTCGGCCACGCTTAGGGATTATAACCCTTACTAAGTGAATTCTCCTTTCTGTGTTGCCGGAGAAGAGGGGCTTCCGCATGTCAAAGGTATACAACATTTCTTGTGCATATCACTCCGGCTACGCCGTCCACAGTATTTTTGCGCAGAACCCACGTCGAAATTTGCAAAAAAGTGCATAGTGCAAACCGAGTTTATTAATGAGCTAGTGGTAGGAAATTTGAAACATTTATTTTAAATAAAATGTGAATCCTTTGATTACACGTGATGTTAAAGTTTTTGGATTCGGATTATGCGTTTGGACACAACAACCGAAAATCATTGTACAAATAACTAAACGGGACCCAAGTTTCTCGATAAGGGGCTACAATGATTCTTTTTTGCTCGTTTATATAAAGCAGTGGATAAAAATATACGTATATGCGAAGGGCAAATTTATCTGTTTAAATGAACACCACTAATATTTCCTGCAAACACACATCGATTTACACCTTTTATCTCGCCTCCGACACAGAATTGTTTTCGTACAAAATTACGCAAAAAAAGCTTACTTCTTCGTTTTTAGGCATGCCATTGTTTCGAATTTCGAAAGTTCGAAAATACGATTCGGATTGCAGCATACTCTTTCTACGATTCGTAGCAAAATCCGAATACGAAAGAGTTGCAGAATAGGGGTGTTTGCTCGGGCATCGGATGGAACCCAGGTCCTGCGTAGTAGTATTACGATCCTCCAACCACTTAGCCTTAGTGGCCACGTAAAAGTTACCAAACTGGAAGTAATTACGAAATTTTATAAAGGAAAAAAATTGCCAAATGTGGTCAGCGTTGCCAGGTTGACGTTTTTAACGTCATTTGGACGTTTTTTGTATCCTGTTGACGTTTGGACGTTTTGTGTGTAAAAAATGACGTTTTTTAATTTTCCAGTAATTTATCTCTGTTACTAAATCTTGTAAGTAGAACTGATTTTGAATTATTTTCTTAATAAATTTTTACAAGCTTTGTTTTTTGCAGCAGCTGCTTCAAAAAATATTTATTCTTTGGACACAGATGACTTAACCCTTATTTAAGCGCATAAAGAAATTGACACAATTAGTCGCATGGGGCCCTTATTGAAAATGTAATGAACGTAAAAAGACTGAAATATTGCTATGTTCCTTCTTAACAGAACGTACTTTAGCATTTTCGACAACAGACCAATTAACCGAGTGTTTACAAGAAAAAATATATATATATTAAAAATCAACGCGATTCTTTAGCACCTTAAAACTTGCACATTATTGCCCTGGAATACTCAAAAAAATTCTAAAAAATCTGAATAAAAAGTTAAAATATTTTGCAGATTTTTTATAATTTTTGCACAAAGTTTGAAATGTGGATTTATATTTTGTTTGTTATATAATGAGCTTGGCTTTTATGGAAAAAGAATAATCATTAAATAAACAAAAAAGAAACAGCAAAAATCGATGACTTAGTCAGCTGATCACAAGTGTATGTATAAAACAAGTAAGAAAGTCTAAGTTCGGGCGGAGCCGAACATTAAATACCCGGCGCAAGTATTAAAGATATGTTTTTTCACCTTTCCGAAACCTTCCGCTAGATGGTAAGCCGGGGTGTATCAATTTTGAGTAAATTAGCGTACTTCAATTTCGAAATATTGAAGTTTCAAGCATTTCTGAAATTTACCGTTATATGAGAAGCGGCCGTTATTTTAGTCCGATTTCAATAATTTTCAACGTTTTGCTTTTATGTGGCAAGCACAATAACCATACCGAGTTTGGTACAAATTGGTAGAACGGTTACCGATATACATATATGTGATCAAAAGTGGGCGGTACCACGCCCATTTTCCAAAATTTTACCATAAACGTATTTCTTGGTAAAGAATTGTTGCAAGCATCAATTTTGAATAAATTAGCTTCAATATTTACTGATTTATCGAAGATTTTGTATTTCTCTAAATAACCGTTATATGAGATGTGGGCGTGGTTATTGTCCGATTTTAAAAAGTTTCCGCCATTTAGTATGCTGTACCAAGGCCAACAACTGTGCCAAGTTTGGAAGAAATTGGTGCAGCGGTTACCAAGATATACACATGTAACCATAAGTGGGCGTGGCTACGCCCATTTTCCAAAAATTTATAATATTCTTATTTTCCGTCTAAAAATTATTGTAAATATCAATTTTGAGTGAATAATCTCCAGTAGTTACTAAAATATCGCAGTCTTCGTATTTCTGAAAATTACCGTTATATGGGAAGTAGGCGTGGTTATTGAGTGATTTTAAAAATTTTCGGCCGTTTGGTATGTTGTGCGAAGGCCAACAACTGTACCAAGTTTGGAAGAAATTGGTGCAGCGGCTACTAAGATATACACATGTAACCATAAGTGGGCGTGGCTACGCCCATTTTGCAAAAATTTATAATAATATTATTTTTCGTCTAAAAATTATTGTAAATATCAATTTTGAGTGAATTATCTTCAGTAGTTACTACAATATAGCAGTTTTCGTATTTCTGGAAATTACCGTTATATGGGAAGTGGGCGTGGTTAAAGTCCGATTTCGCCCATTTTCAATACCAACCTACCTTGGATTAAGGGAAACCTACACACCAAATTTCGTTGAGATATCTCAATTTTTGCTCGAGTTATCGTGTACACGGACGGACGGACAGACGGACAGACGGACGGACAGACAGACATGGCTTAATCGATTTCTTTTTTCATCCTGATCATTTATGTATACATTTGTCTATATCTATCTCGATTCGTTTTGGCTGTTACAAACAACCGTTATGTGAACACAATTAATATACCCTTGTGCACAAGTGCGCTCGGGTATAATGATTTTTATATTAACGATCTCAAACCAGTTTAGAATGAATTTTAAATGTGACAGAGCAAATGACAATGTATACAATAAAAGTTTAATAAGAACAATTATTTGTGCATGCATTTGAAAAAGACGTTTTTGGGTAGGAAATGACGTTTTTTCAGACCAGAGGGACGTTTTCTCATACCGCAGACCTGGCAACGCTGATTGCGGTCAAAAATTACAACAACGGAAACGCTGATACCAATCCGAAAACGGCCGTACATCTTTGACTTATCGAGCGGGAAGCTGTTTAAAGCGTTCTATAAATTTTATATGGATGCGCAAAGGGAGAAAGCTCTCACTGATCGTCACTGATTTAAATGGTGACACTTCGCTTTTTAATATGTACGTGTTCGATTGCGGCCTTTCGATTCATCCGCGGTCGACACACCCCTCCGTCGATACAGGAGATGGATATGCAGGGCTCGTACCAAGAAAAAACTTGTATCTCTTTTCTGTGAACCGTACCTAAATGCCAGTATTTAATCTTAAGCTACCTAAGCGATCGCGTATGCTGTAGTTTATTAGATCTATAAACAAAAGTTTTTGTCAATAAATGTTCGAAGGCTTCTCCAAGATAGAGGTGGTAGATGGTTTGTGTTCTGAAAAAATACTATCGATGTTTTAAAACTATCAATACTATCGGCTGCAATTTAAGGCCAATTAGGAAACTGTCTCTCGTGGGGATACGTTATAAATAATGAATAAACCGTTGAGGATTAATGATTCTTATATATGTGTTCACCTAAGTAGCGAGAATTGAAAAATTAAGTCTCTTTAAGCGCATTTTCCACTACAAAAAATTTTAATTTCCTCCAAAAAACTTGCAAAGTAGGGGAAATTGAGAGTGCAAAATGTGATATTTAGAGAGCTGCAAATTGCTGCTGGAAAAATTTTTACCAGCGAAAACTTGCAAGTAAGAAAATCAGCGTATCACAAACACATGTTTGTAAATAAACAAAAGAAAATATGGCCTTTTTGAGTTATTTATTGCAAATTGTATTATTAATGCTAGTTTGCAACGAAAAAGTTAGTAAATTTATTAAGCACAACGTTTGTTGAGTTTATTTTTCGTTAATTTACTATTATTCTCCACTTTGTTTACTTTAGTGTGTGCTGACTATAGCTGCAGTATGACATTTTTCGTGTGTATCATAATTTTCCTTTAAATATACCAAAATAGATTAAAATGCAGCATAGGCTGACTTCCAAAACGTATCAATACATTTTTTGGAAACTGTTATACTGCGGTATTCAAACTGTTTGTATATGCAGAGTTGCGACACATTGCAACCATATACATTGCATATTTTAAATACTCAATATAGCAATGAACAATTTTTCTGAATTTTCCATTTTTAAAACACCAATGGTAACCAATAACTAACGAAGCATCAACTTTGTTTCTGATGCGCTGATTGCGCTAGCGATGCGTTTCGATAAATTTTCGGATGCGTTTTGGAAAAGTATACATCGTCAACATTTGGTAGTTCGGCGTTATGGAACATCATACTTTGTACGTATGCAAAGCAATTGACGTTTTGGAAGTCAGCCATACTGAAATGTTTTTACTAAAGTTTTCGGTTTCGGCAGGTGGATTGTTATAAAGAAAGTTAAAATTTTAAAGCTACATTTGTAGCTATATCCGTTAAATTTTTTTGGATCAATGATGGGTGTTTGGAGGAGATTCTCTCATTTTTGAATGCGTCACCATTCATTCTGATATATTTAATTTGTATTTTAAAAAGGTTTTTCTTATCTAAAATTATTCAATTGTATAAAATGCCAAATCGGGGGAAAATGTACCAAGCAGAAAATAAATTGCCAAATGAACCCCCAATGGCAACTGTGGAAGCGATCAGCTGTTTGCGTTCTCGTACTTCCGTGGATATTTTGTCTCTTTGAGAGCGAAAGCTGCTAAATTCTCAGAATTTTTGCTGCTGGATAATTTTGTCCGCTCAATACGAGTACACACCTATTGCCATCTTCATCGTCATCCGACACCTCAAGGTTTGTGTCCAAAAACCTTTCAGTATGATACAAATTACCTGTAGATATATTTAATTTTCAAATATTAGGGTGTTGCGTTAAAAGTACGATCTAACCGTGGCTGCATATATTTGGCATTACAATCTACTGAGATTTAGAAATAAACGAGACTGACGCTCTGTATTTTGACGTTTTAGAATGCACCCTATATATAGGGAGTACCTACATATGACAATGAAAGTCGAAGTCAAATTAGGTCAAGCACTTTCTTCAACGTGCGTTCAAGTGAATGATAAGGGTTTTATTAATTTACTTGATATTACGGATCTTCAATATCGTCTTCCATCACAAAACAAATACCAACATATTTTATAAAAAATACCTTTGCATTCCAGTATCATCTGTGAAGTTAGTAGAGAGAGTTTTAAGTAAGGCCGTATTAATCTATATATTAATACGCTAACATAAATTTTGTCTCCGTTCGTTTGGCGACTCTACCGAACCGATTTCAAAACCAAGAACACCGTTGGAAAGGCATTTTTCCGTAGATGAGCAGAGTTTTTGTGGTTTCACAATTGGTTGAAAATTACTGCCAAAACCGCTGTTTAAACATTTTCGAATTGTGTATAGATTTTGCTGCAACATGCTCAATTTGACATGTTTCGCCTGTTGTTTCACTACACATTTGAAATTAAGCTTTGAAATAAAGATAAATATGAAGATGAAGAAATAAATGACAACGATGAAGTCAAAAAAAAAAGAAGGCAGAAGTGAAGATAAAGACGAAAATGGAGACAATGACAGATACATAGGATTTAGGGTAACTGAAAGGTTAAGAATATTTCTTGAATTTATGAAGTGAAACTTCTTTAGCGGCAATTGGTTGCTTGGGAGTAAATTGTCAAATTAAAGGGGAATAATGCACATGGAAATGGTTCTCAGCGATTTAGCGGTTTGGGAATAAAAACAAAAACAAAGATGCCTAGAGGTACAGGCAAAAACGACGATCAAGGTAAATTTAAACACTTTAAGGTAAAGGTGAAGAGGAATATGCAGAAATAAAGATAAATATGAAGAAAAGGATGAGGATGGAGATCGATTTTGTTATCGATATAAAACTCGATATTGTTATCGATATAATAATCGATATTGCTATCGATAAAATAATCGATACTGTTATTAATTAAATAACCGCTATTGTAAGCAATATAATAATCGATATTGTTATCGATACAATAATGGATATTGTTATCGGTATAATAATCGATTAAATAATTGATTTTGTTATCGATTTAGTCATTTATATTGTTAACGATATGTACAATAATCGATACTGATGATTGTTATATTTATCGATGAATTAATCGATTTTACAATCGTTGTATTTTTCTATATGTGTATGGATATTGTTATCGGTATTTTTATCAACACAGTTATCAACAGGGTTATCGATACACTAATCGGAACATGGAATGTGATCACATTACATCACATCACATCACATTTTATCACATGATATGAAGAGACATCACATGATATTGCATCACATAATATGATGTCACATCACACGATATCATGCGACATGACATTATATGATATGCCATCACATTATAGTGCATGACATCACATAACTTGACATCACATGATATGACATCGTATGACATGACATGGCATTACATGACGTGGCATCACATGATATGACATCAGAGGATATGACAACACATGACATGACACACACACATCACATCACATAAAATCACGTCACATCTTATCACGTCATCGCACCTCATCTCATCTACGTGAATAGAAAAAGAAAAGGATATAAGCAAAGATGTGAAAGATAAAAACAAAGATGAAGACCAAGGTAAAGTTACCGATTTCAAAGCCAGAAACACCGTTGGAAAGTAATTTTCTGTAGATGAGGAGAGTTTTTATAGTTTCGAAATTGGTTGAAAATCGTCGTTTAAAACTTTCCATATTTGTTAATGGCTGTTTTTGCAACCTGTTCAATTCAAGCGTTTCGCATTTTGTTTTACTTCGTATTTGAAATTAAACTTTGAAATAAAGATAAATATGAAGATGAAGAAACAAGTGATAACGATAATAATAATAATAATATCCCAGCGGTTTTTACCCTCCATTCCCGCCCATCCGCACGAGGGGCGCAGTCCGCATGACGTACGGAACCAGTATTTTCAATTTTTGCGCCGAGTCACGATAGGCAGGAGTTTGTTAAGTGTCGAGATCTAAAACTGTTCAGCTACAGAACTAAATTCATCAGCCGATTTTATGTCTTTATTTTAATGATTCGTTTATTGAGAGAGGACAGTATCGATTTCTTAATGCTGAAAAGCGGATCTGATATATCAAACGTGCTGGAATGAGAGTTAAAATCCTGGCATAAGCAACGGAGTGGGTCGTGCAAATCAAAATTTGTTTTACAAGCTTTCAGAAATAGGGGGCAAAAGTGTCTTGATACCCGGGAGGGAACATTAAGGCTAACTTCGCCAAGAAGAAACGGACTTGAAATTGAGCCTGTTAGTAATTTAACTATAAAAATTGTACCAAGCATTTGCCTGCGGCTGGAAAGTGTAGGAAGATTAATAAGTTTTAATCGGCTCGTATAAGGTGGAAGGTTATATTGAGAATCCCAACGGAAATTTCTTAAAGCAAAAAGTAGGAATTGTTTTTGAACTGATTCTATCTTGTCTGAGTAAATTTGATACCTTGGATTCCAAACCACCGAACCGCATTCCAGAATTGGCCTAACTAATGTTGTAAACAGGGTTTTAGTGATATAAGGGTCACAAAATTCTTTTGACCATCGTTTCACAAATGCAAGTACACCTTTAGCCTTGTTCACTGTCACATTAATATGAAGATTAAAATTAAGCTTAGGATCCATTGTGATACCAAGGTCCACAAAATTGAATACCTGTTCCAGGTTATGGTTACCTATTGTATAAGAAGTGGGATGAACAGCTCTTCGCGAGAAGCTCATTACTTTACATTTCTTAAGATCTAGAGGCATAAGATTTACTTGACACCAGTAAGCCATGCTGTCTAAGTCTGATTGTAGAAAAGACCTTTCTTTAATTGAAGCGTACGATTTATAAAGCTTTACATCATCTGCATACATTAAAATTTTGGAAAATTGTATATCTGTAGAAATATCGTTTATAAAAAGCAAGAACACCGGGCCTAAGTGGCTACCTTGAGGGACTCCTGAAGTAACATCAATGACGTCAGAGATAGTATTTTTAAACATTACCTTTTGTGATCTATCACAGAGGTATGAAGAGATCCAACGTAGAAAATTAGGTGGAAGACCAAGAATATCAAGTTTGTAGATGAGCAACGAGTGGCACACTTTGTCAAATGCTTTACTGAAGTCAGTATATATAACATCAACAGTTTTGCTTTCACTAAATACTTTTGAGATATAGGATGTTATTCGAGTAAATTTGTAGAAGTTGATTTGCCCTTGCAAAATCCATGTTGACTATATGAAATGCTAAAAGAGATAGAATGCATCAACTGATTTGTTATAATTGCTTCAAATAATTTAGGAATTGCAGAAAGCTTAGCTATTCCCCGATGAAGACAAAAAAAGGCAAAAGTGAAGATAAAGACGAAAATTGAGATAAAGGCGAAAATGGATACAATGAGAAATACATAAGAATTAGGTTAACAGAGCTGAAATTTTCCGATAGGAATCGAAATAAAATCAGCCATAAAGCTTACTGAAATTTATCGAATCATCGAAGTTAGTTATCGCAACGTATCGAATTATTCAAACTGATCAATTTTTACTGAGTTGTCGAAATTTATAGACACAGAAACTTAGTTGTCCAAATTTACGGATAGTTATCGAGCTATAAAAACGTGTGGGATTAACGAAATTTGTCAAGTTAAAGAAATGTATCAGGTTATCGATATTTATTGAATTATCATTATTTATAGGCTTAACGAAATATATCGAGGTGTCGTAATGCATGGAGTTCTTTCAACTTACAGAGTTATCGATAATTATTGATCTACTGAAATTGGTTGGTTCAACGAAGCGAAGTTTATGGAATTTTCAAAATATATCGATTTATCGAAATTTCAAGGTTATATAAGTTTATCGATTTATCACTGCTTATCGCATTTAATCGTCTTAACAGAGTGTAACGAGTTATCAAAATGTTTAGATAGTTTTCGAAAAATGTGGAGATGTCAAAAGTAAAAATTTATAAAGGTATCAAAAGTTTTTACATTTTTGAGTTATCTAAATTTATCGAGCCATCGAATCTCACAGTTATCGAAATTGGTCGAGTTAACGAATTTTGTCGAGTTATTGAAATTCATCGAACTATCGATATGTATCAAATCATTGAAATTTATCGATAAACTTGAATGTATCGGGTCAATTTCAAGTCCTGCCGAAGTCCTCCTTCGGACCTTCTCAGATAAAAAAAAATTTAGTTACATTTTAGCAGAAGATTTTTCGGTTAGTTAATTTGTACCGTATAAGTTTTGCTGCGTGTTAAGTTAGAAATCCTCTCCAAGGCTTCTAAAACTTGAAAAACTGTCGAATTTCGACAGTAACTGGCACTCTAGTTATTAATAATCGCCGAACAAAACTGAAGTTAAAAGGTCTAGACCAGCTTTTTTGCAGAAAAATGTTTACACAAACAAATAAAAATGTACGTAATATATTACATTTAGCTTAATAAAGCTAAATCCTTTAATTAAAAATTTAATTTTTCTTATACATCAAACATGGCCGATAGTATCTATACATCGATAGTGTTCATTAATACTATCGGAAAATATCGATAATCAATACTATCGATAGTTTTCCACCTCTACTCCAAGAGGTCTTTACCAACGAATTTATTCAAAATTATAGCCCAATACTTTCATAACAAGCTGCTCCTTTACGCGTCTTTTTTATATATTTTTACCACATTTAAATTAAAAAATTAACAAATTTCTAACAATCAGGACGGAATTTTATCAAAGTAAATCCGAAGAAGTCAAACAGTTTTCCCAAAATAGGCACTTCCCATACACAGCAGCCACAATCTACGACTAACATAAGTGAGTATTCTGCGTAATTGAATCGGTCAGTTCGACAACCATAGAAGTCCAAGTTTTTCCCTCATTTCACCGTACTAGATACTTAGCCATTAACGTAGCACAGCTGTGACTTTAACGGATTTTGATCGCACTAACAAAAAAGCAATTTTAGACTTGTACGGTTGTCGAACTCACCGATTCAATTTAAGTATTTTTTTGTCCATTTTTTGTTTTTAATTTTAAATTAAGCTCTGGATAGACTATAGAAGCTTAAACCCTTAAGAATTAAAAATTTGTATAGCACAAAGAAAAAAAGGCATACAGTTAAAAATCAGAACTTAGAGAAATTGTTAAACTAAAAATATACACATGAAGCGTTTTATTGGTGTTTCAAAATTTACCAACGCTAAATTTGTTTCTAAATGTACAATACCAAAACTAAAAAAAATACACCACATTTCTTATTATTTTCTTGTTATAACCTTTTCCCAATTTATATGAATGAATGTAACATTTATTAACTTTAATTCCAAAAATTTCGTCGCCTGAAAGACAAGATACTACATTGCTACAGGCAAACAAAAAAATAAAAAATACCTAAATAGCACAAATGGAAAAATTAGTGTACTGAAATAAATAAAAATCCTACTTATTGTACTACATATACCTAGATCAATGCGAAACGGCGAAAATCGAAAAAATAACACCACCCTAAAGCCCCATTCACAGGTAGTTAGTAAGCACAGGGCCTCTACACACCACTACAATTTTTTACACTACCCCACAATTCTAAAAAAACAAGCCCACAATTCTGCAATATTTTAAGATGAAACACCCACACAGATACACAAACAAAACCTACTTACATAACTTTTTATACAAAATTTTAAAATTCTAAAAAAATTAAAACATAAACTCAGAAAAAATGTTAATGCAATACAAAAAAATTGCAGGAATTTCAGAATATCTTGTAAATCTAAAAAAAAAACTAAATAAAAATTCAAAACAAATTAAACTATATCAAATTCATTCAACACCGATATAAAAAGTTCATTCAAATTAAATTACTAAGGATTAAACCAATTAATTACACTATGCGACAGTCAAAATCGGGATGGGATGAAACCAACGGGAAATGTTATTTATATCGGTCAAAAACAAGTTATACGTGTCCCGGCGTTTCGCTGGGTCACGTCTAGGAATCGAGATATATATATAACTATCATATAGGGGAAATTGTCACCTTTGGTGGTCTTTTTTTGACATAACTCGAGAACTACTAGTCCGATTTTGCTCAAACAAATTTAAAAAAATTAAAAATTACAATTCCTTTAATCTGTTCATATAACGTTTTTCAATATAATCAACAGTTTTGCCGGTAAAAATAAATGTATGAAAAAAAAAATGTTTTTTTGCCTAAAATATTAATTTTTTTTAAAACTGTTATATGAACAGATTAAAGGAATTGTAATTTTTAATTTTTTTAAATTTGTTTGAGCAAAATCGTACTAGTGGTTCTCGAGTTATGACAAAAAAAGACCACCAAAGGTGACAATTTCCCCTATATGATAGTTATATATATATCTCGATTCCTAGACGTGACCCAGCGAAACGCCGGGACACGTATAACTTCTTTTTTACCGATATAACTTTCCCCGGTAGTTTGAACCCTTCCCGATCACTGACCCCTACCATTTGTCTCACAGTGTTATTTATACATACTTATTGTAATATGAAAGTTCATTACGTTGCTAATTACATCTAAATACAATAACCAGAATACAATAACGAGAAAACATTAAACTAAGTTATGACAAAATAAGCAACAAAAGAGTAATAAAAAAATAATAATTTAAAGTATTAATACAAAGAAAACACAAAATGATTGATACTTAATGTATATTATTACAAATATATCTAATTAAGTCAAATACAAGAAGGTGAGTGCGAAAAACACACTAGAAAACCATAAACAATGAATAAAAAACAGGGGAAGGCGACGTTCAGAGATAATATGATGGGCGAATTAAATAAAGTGGATGAGAACCAAATATTACAAAATATT
>NW_023460867.1:0-31143 GCF_013731165.1 Rhagoletis pomonella | reverse complement strand
ACCATTTTGGGAACGTTTCAATATATCTTTTATATTTTTTTTTTTTTAGTTTTAAAAACGTTACTGAAATGGCTCTAGTTCACCATTCAGCACGTTTAGGGTTAAATTCATAAATATGTCCGTTCATGCTCTGCCTGGTCACAAACTAAATCGACGACACCCTATTCCAATTCACAACAGTGTTAAATCAATTTCACAATAAAGTTAAAATATTTGCTTCTGCCGCAACTAAATTCTCCACCTCCATTATTGATTTTCCTGGTTTTGAAATTGAACTACAAATGAAAAAAGTATTAGTTCGGGATGGGAACTTTGATTTTATTCTGCTGCCTGGTGTAATCAGGCAACTTACCATTTGCATAGATGCACTTTATTCCGATAAAGTCTGAGGGCATCCAGAGGCTGCGAATGGCCTAATTCTTGTTGTCTTCAATTTGAGAATAGAGAGAAAAATGTCTAACCATTTTAAGGCGTTCAATTTAACCCTCAACCGAGTCCCCGCCAGTCAATTTGGTCCTGTTTCCATCGATAAAGAAAATACTACGAAAAGTCTAAAGAGGACAAGGGAGTGATTGATGTTAATTGGGCTATATGCCAAGGAATAAGTGTGAGTGTTTTATAAAAATGTTAGTATACTTTTATCGAATAAAAATAAATAAATAAATGCCACTGGTTACAATTAAAATGTTAGAATGATATTTGTTATAGAATTTTACGAGGCTTATACCAAACGAATGAAAAAAATAAAAAGTTGAACTTGAATACGGTTACATAACATAAATACCTGTAACATTAAGTGAACGAGTCCGAATTGTATAATATTTGTAAGTAAAAAAATGCAAGGATGTACAATTTGTCTGAATGCTTTTGAGGAAATATGTGACTTTAGAAGTTAGCAATGGATATTATATTGATGTGAATGAAGCGGAAATCTAATGAGAGTCTGAGTAAAGTAAATTCGTAACTTTAATTTAAAAAAATTTACCTGGTAAACACATAGACATAGTTACACATCTACTTACGACTACATTAGTCTAGTCTAGTCAAGGCAGACATATGCTAGTATAAATATGTACTGAACTCTATGCATTCATAGACATACATATGCTATGGATTATAAACGATTTTGAAGTGCATACAAAGTATTATCTAAGTGAGTATACCGCAATGCTGTTATTGATTAGTGGTACCAAGAAAGCTAAAAAACAAAGAAACATGTGAGATAAAATTTTGCAAAGTTGTAAGCAAATACGTTTTTGAAGGATATTGCGCAATTGTTTCATAGTTGTTTTTATTGAAACAATTTAAACAAAAAAAATACAAAAAATAATAACGCAATTTTTTGAAACTATTAAAAAACCATACTCCAAACTATCATAATTACATATGTATACATACATAATTATAAAAACGACACATTTTCCATGCGTTTCATACTAAACTACATGCATAGTACAGTCACAAACATTGAACTTTATGGCATAAGCATACCTACTCTTAGAATTAAAAAAAAAAACCGACTGCACACTCTCCGTTCTAAACAAAAATAAATTTTTAAATTTCATCTACTCAAAAAAATATATATATTCCAAAAATGCGTCTAGTATACATACATACATATAAAGTCTTTCCATTATAATTCTCATATTTTGCTGCTTAAAAAAATATTTCATTTTGCTACTAAAAAATAAAAACATAAAAATTGTCAAATTCCAAAAACCCATTATCAAAGTCGAATTTGCTAATCTGCGTGTATTAAATTTATTCAAAATAAAAATTACTCAGATATAACTGGAAATAAATTTAAAGAAAACATATTTTTAAATTAAGAGTTTTTAAATTTACTGAATACAGAATACTCACATATCTAAATAAATGTTTATGGGGGATTCTCTACAATGTCAATAAAGATGTCAGTATCGCAAAGCTCATTCGATTCCAGAGTACAACAACTAGTCAAAATGTCAGTACCAAAACATGTCCTTTTCGTAAATTTTAGCATTTCCGCCACCATTCTAATCCCATTTGGCAGTTAATTACATTCATGTCAAAATTAAATGGAAATTTTCAACTTCTGATTGGCTCCAAAGTGTTTTCCTTTAGTTCTGTTATATACTATAGACATTTTCATTCCGTTTCACCGCCGCCATTTTTCGTTTTCCAAGATGGCGCGCGCTTTTGCATATTGTGTAGTGAAGCTTCTCAAGACAAAAATAATGACATATCAATTTTAAAAATCGGCCGTCAAATAACCAAGTTACAACGAAAAAACCATTTCGGCTGTATTTCGGAGGGTTAAAAAAAAAAAAAAAAAATTTTTCCAGAACCCTCTCAACATAATCTTTAAATTTAGGGGCGGACATTAGCAACTTTTTTTTTCGACCCAGTCTAGTGTGCATGCTTGTTATGGTGTCCTGTTTCTCGTGCATTCTGTGATATTTGTGGTAAATTTTCTGTACATACATATCGTTACTTTAATTCATAGAGGCCCTTACCAACAAGTTTTTTATTTTAAAGAAGAAGCAAAAAACTTTATAAAAAGTGTATCAAAAACAGGTAGGACTTTTCAAAAAGTCGTATGTAAAACCGTTGTTTTTGATACTAACACTTTAAAATGTTTATTGAACTTGTATTTTAATACGTCCTACCAAAATCTGTGAAAAACACAGTTTCGGAAAAAGTGTTGGTTAGGGCCTTTGCCCTATATACGGACGGTTGGATAGCGCACTATCCTTTAAGGGGCCCGTATGAAACTCCGATGAAGCCGCCTCCCTGGGACTGCTTTCGCATTTCATCAGAGAGAGGGCATGGTATGCAGAATGCCTCACTCCATAACGCCATTTCCATATTCCCCCATCCACTTTTTGTGGAGTAAAAAACAAGAGTGAAGCACAATTCATTTCACTGATATAGCATCTCTCTATCCGTAGGAGTTTATGCCTTACTTTAACCTCAGTCGTTATTTCTTTACTGACAGATTTTACTGTGCTCCAAACCTTATTTTCATTTAACATATATGACATCAGATTTTCAGGACTCGGATTAGACAGAATAAAAGGTTTTAATTTTAAATTTATTAGAATATGTTGAGTAAACGATCTGAAATTTTAGAAGATAGCACTTGCTTGGATGTTGTGCATAGGGCCCATTGTGTCATCATGACTATACTTGCATAAGTACTGTCTGAAACAGCCATGTCCACTTAAAAGTTGGGTCATATAAAATCTACTACGCCATGTGATCTGTTAAGCCAGGCTTCGATGCGAAGACGCGTCACACCTTTGTTGGCGTGCGCGTGTGCTCATATGTTAACCGATATGTAAACTTACACAACCAAATTAATTATTTTTAACATTTATAAATCATATTTTAAACGTAAAAAGTAATTAAAAAAGTTTTTAATTAATCGCACGAAATCGGAATTTCGTTACATAGTGGGGCCCTGCATTTGGATCGGGAGGTCAAATAGGTGCTCTCGCTAGCCATAAGATCAATATGCAATATACCAGAAATCAAACAGGCCGTATCATGCGAAACAGCCCGGAAAGCACTACATAACTACATATACGTAGGCAGTAAGCCGGAAAACCGAGTTTAATTTATTAGCGTACGATTTATGTTTGAGTGCAGGGGCCGCATACGTAATTACCGATTTTTTTAACTTACTCAAGAGTCTCCTTCGATTCTGGCTAGGACCTCCTACGTTTTCCATTAATCTAGCTAACGCAATATGAATTGTAGCCGTTTCTTTACTAACCATTCCAATGTGTATTTTGTATGATAACCTAAGTACCTTACTGCTGGGATGGTCTCAAATACATACCCACTTACATTCAAAGTCGCACTTTTCTTCTTCTTCTTGCTTGTTATAAGTACACCTTCAGTTTTCTGAATAGCTAGTTGTAAACCATTATCCTTAAGCCATTCGTCGACCGAGTTAGCAGTACTTGAGGTGGCCGTATGCACGCCCTTAATATATTTCGCTACGACAACTAGCGCGATATCATCCACATAGCCAATTATTTGAACAACTTGTGGAATAGGCCGGCGTAAGACTCCATCGTAAGCAATGATCTAAGCAACGGACCGAGGACGGCACCTTGAGGAACACCTCTGTTAATGATATATTCCTAGTGAATTTAACGCGTTACTGGATTACTACCGCGCAGTACTCTTTCGCGACATTTTTCCAGCGTTTGGCTTTTATTGCTTCTTCGGCTATATCATTGACTCTGTGTATTGCGGCGACTGTTGACCTACCTTTGTAAAACCATACTGTGCATCAGACAGACAATGTGTAACAGATGATACGCTGCAACAACTTACATAAAGCATGAATCCTACACAGGGATATATAAGGCCTTGGTTCCCCCTGTGGTTTGCCAATCTTTGGTAGTAGGTCCAGCCGCCGCCTATTCTATCTATTCGGGAATATACCGCTTTGAAGGCATCTATTGAAAACTTTTGAAAATGCTGGTGGGGTTGTATCCACTACCGCTTTAATTTTTTAATATTTGGAATACCATAGGACCGGGAGCATTGTGGTTTTTTAAACGTTTGGCCGCACTTTCATCGCCGTCTTGCTTTACAGGAGGAATACAGGCATTTTTCAGAGCATCTATTAACACTGGCAATGGGATCCGCCTGCGGAAACAAAAATAGTCTCTACCACTTCTTAAGCAACGTCGGGCATGTTGGCAACTGAATTTGGCTACCTTTCATTACTACCGCCGAAGAATACTCATCAATTGCTGAACTTGCACAGGTTCGGAGCACTATTAGGTTAGTGTCCGAAATGACAGTGACGTGGCTGTCAGTACCACCGAATAAATTTTGAATAAATTAAATCGTTGAATAGATAAAATTATTTCATACATGAAAATAGAAGTTTTCTTCGTCTAAAACGATGATTATATTATTATCGACTTTGATAGTTAGTACCGTGACAGCAGAGTATAGTAAATGCACGATTAGCATGCGTTTTTTGGACAAAAAACTGTATATATATTGCAAGGAAAAAATTTCATTTCGAAAAAAAATCATTTTCTGCAGAAAGAGTATTAGTAATTTTTTTTAACAGTTTTTCAATAAAACCAAGAAACTGTGTACCAGTTGTACACCCCGCGGCAAAATGTTACGGCAAGGCTTTGAAGAGTGCACGGACTTTACCAATTTATTGGTAGATCTGCCAACTTTTTAGCTGTATTTTATTTTCTACCATTTTTACCAACAAAGGCTAAAAATCTACCAATATTTTCCCGAAGGAAAGCAAAGAGATTTAAATGAACGCAGTGTATACATATTTTATCATGGAACATACCTAAAATAAATATGAAGAGTTAACTCTGACCATAACCAATTTAAAAGTGAAATTGCATCTCTATCAACTTTGGGACTTTCCCAAATTCTATAATAATGTTACTTCTTTCAAAGGGATTTTTGTTAGTATAAATTTTGAATAAATTAGCGTCCTTAAATTTCGAAATATCGAAGCTTCAAGAATTTCTGAAACTTACCGTTATATGAAAAGTGGGAGTAATTTCAAACCGATTTCAATAATTTTCAACGATTTGCTTTTATGTGGTAAGCGCAAACACCGTACCTAGTTTGGTACAAATTTATCTAACGGTTACCGAGATATACATACCCGTTCATAAGTGGGCGGTGCCATGCCCATTTTCCAAAATTTTATCGTTACCGTTTTTTTTTTTGCTAAACAGTTATTGCAGACGCCAATTTAGAATAAATTAATTTCTGTAATGAATAAGCTTTAGTAGTTATTAAAATACCGCAGTTTTCGTATTTTTGAAAACTACCGTTATATCAGAAGTCCGATTTCGCCAACCTACCTTGGGTAAAAGGCAATCCACATTCCAAATTTCGTTGAGATATCTAAATTTTTGCTCGAGTTATCGTGTACACAGACGGACGGCAGACAGACTTGGCTTAATCGACTTCTCTTTTGATTCTGATCATTTATGTACACTGAAACTAAAATACCGTAAAACTGCTTCGAAAAACTTTCGTAGGCTTGGTTTTTGTACAATGTACGAAACTTTCGTTCATAATACGAACATATTTTTCACAACGAAACAAGATTTTACGAACCATTCGTAAATATAACGAAAGGACTTTCGTAAAGCCTTTTTTCAGTACAATTTACGAAATCTTACGTTTATTTTACGAAACACATTCGTAAATTACTAAACAAATCTCTGTACGAATAATTTTGTATATTGTACGAAGGCATTCGTAATATTTACGTATGGTATTAAAATTTACGAAATCTTCAATTCTGTATTGGTACAATTTACTTAATACTTTCGTACATAGAACAAATGCAGAAACATTTTTTTTAATTCGTACAACAGACGAATATTTTCGTACAATATACTAAATTACCGTCAGTTTAATATTTCATCATATTTTTATGTACCGCGTGTCATTGCGAAACTTCTGGTTGGCCACTGTTAGACGTATAATATAATTTTAAAAGTTTTAAGAAGCTTTCGCTGGATAAAAATACAATGTAAAATTAAATGTTAAAGCTGTGGATAAATGCTTCTAAGCATACAATGTTTTTAACATCGCCCACGCTGAGCCTTGCTCTGCAATGTGGGACTTCATAAATGGGCAATTTCATCAGTTAGCTATCAACGGCAAGCCCAAGACTGGAACGGACGCAGACGCCTTATAATTTTCCTTTAATTTATAGTCGAGAAAGGAAACAAACATCGAAGAAGGTGCGAATCTGCCAAGTACCTCCACATAAAAACATTGCAAAACTTTTGTTAAAGAATAACGCTTAAAATTAGGAATAAAAATAAAATAAAAGTGTTGTGTTATAATTCGTCTATATGTTTTTTACAGTGTGGCCAATGAAAGTAATCGGAAATTCTACGAAACAACCGCAGATTGTAGGAAAATAATTTCGTTAAATATACGAACTATTTTTGTGCATTTTACAAAAATTTCGTAACAAAATAAAGAAATAGTACGAAATTCTTTAGTAACTAGTACGAAATTCGTTCGTAAATAGTACGAATACGTTCGTAAAATGTACTAAGTATGTACGAAAACGGTTTTGTACAATCAACGAAAACTTTCGTGGCTCAAAATGACGAAAACTTTCGTAAAATGTACGCAAGTTTTCGTTATATTTACGCAGATTTTATTTTCAGTGTATACATTTGACTAAATCTATCTCGATTCGTGTTGGCTGTTACAAACAACCGTTATGTGAACAAGGTTATAATACCCTTGTGCACAACTGCGCTCGGGTATAAAAATCTAAAATGTGTGTAGCAAATACTAAGCCTCGAGATACTTTGCTCTTGAAACTTGCACTTTATTATATTTAGTAGAATTTAATACGCTACAAAACTGCATGCAGGTTTGTTGCTGTGAAAATTTATGAAATTTTTCTACAAAGTTTGAAATTTGGATTTGTGCACAACGTCCATTGCGTCACCAGCACCGTCACCGTCATTGTCGGCATCAACGGTGCTTATGCGGCAAGTTACACACTATCCGTTCACCATTGCGGCCGTAAAATCAAAAACTCGCTGCTACTCTTTGCAAAAATTGCGTTGCACTTTTCTTTCATATTATTTCAATGAATCCAAAAATTTTCACAAACTAAAAAAATTTAAATTCAATTATGCAAACAAAACACAGAATAGTTGTCACTTGACGCTAACGCATAAGCGAAGTTGAAAGTTGAGCTAATTTGTGAGTCAACGTCAAAGTCAGTTTTTTTCATGTAACTTACTTCATACACCGATTCAACCTTTTTGATAACTAACGGTGACGGTGGCGGTGAAGCAATGGACGTTATGTACTTTCACTTTAAGGGTGATTATAATCAGGGTTAATGCTGGTTCCCAAGTAAACGAAATTACCTCTCTTCTCGAAACTATAACTGTTAACAGTGACGTGGGTGCCAAGGCGATGACCAGAAATTGCACGCTTTTGTAAAAAAATCTTTCTGTGCAGTTTAGTTCGGCAGCTTTTATTATCTTCTCCAAATCCAGATTAAAGAAATCACACCAAGGGAGTCGCCAGTTTTAACATACACATTAGGTTAGGTTAGGTTAGGTTGATGTGGCTGCCAGTGACCCCACTAGCACACATAGGCCCTAGGTTGTGGGCCCGTTGTGATACCACGCGGATCGTTAGAACCCTCCTACTCAAACCATCGTGTGGATTTTGCGAAACCCAGAAGTTGCCGTATGCCTACTTCGGCTATGTCGGTTAGGTCCTCAAAGAATCCTGAACCCATGAACTTTTGTCTTCTTCTACAAAGTGCGGGGCAATCGCATAACAGGTGCCGCAAGGTTTCTGGCTCTTCTTCATTTCTGCAGCTTCTGCAGAAGTCGTTATGGGGGATCCCTAACCTCTCCGCGTGCCCCCCCGATAGCAACATGGCCTGTTAGCAGACCCACAGCTGCGGCTAGGTCTCCTTTGCTCAGCATGAGGAGATCCTTCGACCGCTTTTTGTCCCATTTAGGCCATGTAAGCTTCGTGTTGTTGCAAGTGGTGAGGCTATCCCACCTGTCCCTTGCTAGTTTAAGAGACAGATCCCTTAGAATGAGCTTGCAGGTAGCGAGCGGTATGCCTAATCCCTTCCAGGCCTGCGAAAGTGGAGCGGATGTGCCCTCTCTTGCAAGTTCGTCCGCCTTTTCGTTGCCTGGTATGTTCCGGTGCCCCGGAACCCATACCAAGTGAAGTGCAGACTGCTCAGCCATCTCGTTTAGAGATCTGCGACAGTCCGCTATGGTTTTTGAACTGCTGTGACCGAGTCGAGCGCTTTGAGTGCGGCCTGACTGTCTGAGTAGATGAAGATATCGTTATAAATGACTTCTCTTGTACGTAGGTGTTCAACCGCTTCCTGTATGGCAGCGACCTCAGCTTGAAAGACGCTGCAGTGGTTGGGTAAGCGAAAACATATTTCCAGCCCCAGTCGGGCTGAGAAGACCCCCCCTCCTACCTTGCCGTCTAGCTTAGAGCCATCGGTGTAGAGGTGGAGTGATCCATTGTCATCGGGAGCTCCTCCTGACCAGAATTTTCTATCTGGAATAGAAATCCTATACCTCTTTGTGAAGTTCAACCTTGGTCCTTTAAGATTGCGGTGCGGCCTTCCTGAGTGTCTCTCCAGCCTGGTAGTTCCCTCAACCTCAAGGCGGCACACCCCGCTGATTGCTTTCCAACAATTTCAATTGGTAAAATATCGAGGAGCACGCACATAGCCTCCGATGGAGTTGTGCGCAGGGCCCCACAGATGCAGAGCATCGCAGTTCTTTGCACCTTTTGGAGTGCTTCAGTTGTAGATTTCCTGTTGAGACTTGGCCACCATACCAAGACCCCATATAATAGAATCGGCCTAACAACTACCGTGTATAACCAATACATGATGCTAGGGGACAGCCCCCAGCTACGCCCAATCGCCCCCTTGCAGCTGTAGAGGGCTACCGTCGCTTTTTTAACACGCTCTTGTATATTTTGCGCCCAGTTAAGCTTTTTGTCCAGGACTACGCCTAGATATTTTGCTGACTCCCCTAGCTTCAGAATCTTATTGCCTATGGCAGGGAGCTGAAGTGAGGGGATTTTGTACTTCCTGGTAAAGAGCACCAGGTCCGTTTTTTCTGGGTTAACACCCAGACCTTTCTCCTTGGTCCATCTTTCGATTAACCTTAGTCTGTCCTGCATAATGTCACAAAGAGTTTGTGGAAATTTTCCACTCACAACCACCGCAAGGTCGTCAGCATACGCTATGACCTTGGAGCCTCCCCCCCCTTCCAGGGTCTGCAATAATTCATTAATCGCCACGACCCATAGAAGGGGGGAGAGCACCCCACCCTGCGGGGTTCCCCTGCAAACGTATCTGTCCAGCGACACGCCCGCCAGTTCCGCCCGCACGACCCTGCCAACTAGCAGCTGTCGTATAAGCGACACCAGCCATGTGTCGATGTCGAGACCAGTTAGAGCTGATGTGATTGCTTCAGGTGTGATGTTGTTGAAAGCACCCTCAATGTCTAAGAATGCTATCAAGGTGTATTCCTTTATCGCAAGGGATTTCTCAATATGCGACACGATTTCGTGTAGCGCTGTTTCGGTGGACTTCCCTTCATATAGGCATGCTGTGAAGCCATAAGCTTGTCTGCAACCGATTCCCTAAGAAAGGATTCAATCAGTCGCTCCATTATCTTGAGCTTGAAAGATGATAGACTGATAGGTCTAAAATCCTTGGCGCTAGTATGGGATGTTCTTCCCGCTTTAGGAATGAAGACAACCTTTGACCTTTGCCAGGTCTCCGGAATGAAGTTGAGAGTGAGGACTCCCTTAAAAATAGCATACAGCCATTTTGAGCTTAGCTCCATAGATTGCTGTAGCTGAATCGGTGTAACACCATCTGGACCCGCAGATTTGTAAGGCTTGAAGGACCCTATTGCCCACATTAGTTTTTCTTTGGTGATGAGGTCTGCCGTAACCGGTTGACCTCTATCTCTTATTGGCCCGTTCAATGGCTGCTCGGTGGCGCCTGGAAAGTGCGTGCTCAGAAGATGGTCCAGGGATTCCTCCCCAGTTTCCGTCCACGCTCCGTCGGATCTTAGCAAGCATCCCGGGGCGATACGAGGTGAACTAGAGAGAACCTTCCTGAGCCTAGAACCTTCTGATACGGATTCCATACCACTGCAAAAGTTCCTCCATTAGGATCTTTTGCTCTTCCTTAGTAGTTTCTTGTAATCTTTCAAGTTTAACTTATAGATTTACCATTGCATATCGCCTCCCGAGGATTTTGCGAGATTGAAGGCTCTACGACAATTTTTGCGGGCCTCGTCAATCTCTGTACTGCACCAAGGTGGTTTCTTTTTGCCTCTCGGCTTTACCATGGGGCAGACCTGATCCAGAGCCTTGCCACATGCCGCAGTAAAGCGATTTGCCAGCCTATCTAGGTCCCTAGAGTTTCCTGGAATTGCTAGTGTGGTTCTTGAGAGCCGCTTGTCAAGCTCTTTTCTGTACTTATGCCAGTCGGCTTTCCTTAGATTTCTTTTGGCAGGTACCTTGGACGGGACCCCATCTAAGTCGAATTGGATGAAGCGATGATCAGAGAAGGAATGCTCATCAAGCACCCTCCAGTTCCTGATCATGACCTCCGCATCTTCTGAGACGAGGGTAACATCCAGGACCTCTCTTGTGCTCTTCGTTATGAAGGTAGGCTCGCTACCCCTATTGCTTATAACTAAGTTAGATTTTAGTATGAATTCAAAGAGTGACTCACCCCGTTCATTGATGTCTCCACTTCCCCATGTGCTATGGTGTGCATTTGCATCACCTCCTAGAATCAGGGCCCCGTCCCAGCGCTCCACTAAATGTTCGACCGGTAGGGTTGGAACAGGCCTGTCATGTGCCAGATACATCGAGGCAAGCCTTATTTGTCGTCCGTTCGCCTCCAGACTGATGGTGGTGGTGTCCTCGTCACTGAACTGAGGAAGAAACAATATTTTTAGTTTGGTACTTACAAGGATGCAGGCCCTTGGTTTACCTATGGTAGCTCCACTTATCAAAGTGTGCTCTGCCGACTTCAGCCCGCATATTCTATGCCCTATCACCCAAGGCTCCTGGATGAGGGCGATGTCTGCTGCCCCCCTTGGAGAGCTGGAGCAGCAGTGCAGCCGACGCTGCTTTGCTGTGGTGGAGATTAATCTGGAGGACGCGAACCATCTTGGCCGCACCCCCTCCACCACTGTTGAGTTCGCCTCGTCGTCATCTGACATCAGCTCCTCTTCTGTGTATTGCCGGAAGATATGGTCGACTCCCAGAGAGGATGTAGATGAGGCGTATCCACCAGCCAGGTCATCAATCGGATTGGTCTGGTTGGATTCCTCGTCCACCTCATCCTCGCTGTTGTCTGCTTCCGGCTCAACTTCGTTGCCTCTTGCTGCGTTCACGTCGTTCGTGTACACCCTTATCTTTACGGTGTCGAAACCGTAATTGATGACGCCCCCAGTCTTTTCGAGGAGTGACAACGACTCCTTATTTAGCAAAAGGACCGCCTGACGAGTCGCCTTTGTGCTATGCTCTAGCCGCACCACCTTCCAATTGTGAGAGGGTAACTCGGGATTAAAGAGCCTTATAATCTCAAGCACTCTCTCTGGTTCGGTCGGTTTGGCCGGTATCCATGCCCTTGCTCTAGGCCTGGATGGGATGTCCTTGAAGTCCACAGCCCGTAGCATCGCTCCGGGGTAGACCTATCCCAGTATGGCCATCGCCTTCTTGTACATGCCCGCAGACCTTTCATCGTCGCACGCGACGATCTTGACGTTGCCTTGGAACCAACCTGCGTCCCGGAATATCGGAGGTGGTCCGGGGTGCTCCTGAAGCACGCTAACGCAGATGTTCGCCAATTCCGCTTTACCCCATTTCCAATGAGCTCTCAGTGCCAATTCGTCTTCCTGGTTCTCATCGAGCACACCCAGGAGGATCCGATTTTTGGCTACCTCAGCAAAGGTGGGGCCTTGCGTCCTGGCTCTCTTCGACTTGTTTTGCGCAACCTCCATCGATCTATTGCGCTTTTCCGCAGCTGGTGGCTCTCCGAGCACCGGCAGCTGATAGTCGGGCACTATCGTCATTGCCCACGCTATCTCCGACCGGATCTCTTCCACGTGACAGGGCAGCGCCCTGCTACATAGGTCCGGGGTTAATGCGGATCTCTTCAAGATCCTCATGGCAGCCCTCCTGTGCTTAGCAATGGCTGCGCTTGGTGGTGGCCTGTCATCAGGTTTTGTGAATGCAGTAGGAGTAGGGGGAGGCGGGGCCCGCGCCTCAGCTCTGGCGCCCCCTGGGGAGGCAATCTGCTAGCCAGGTTTGCCTTCACTGGTGCCGGGAAAATCCCGTTTCGGTTCCCCCACCCTCTTCCTTTCCGCTTTTGTGGATACGCCTGACCCCGGCATCGCCAGAGGCTTACGTACCCCACTAGTGTTGGCCACGTCGTGGCTAGTAGAGGGACCCTGCATTGCATGGGCCCCATGGTGTCTGGGCAACTGCCCTTCCGACTTTTTATGAGTGCCGGTCTCAATTTCCGTTGTTGTTGATTTTAGTTTATTTTTTAAATCGCTCATATTCCCACGAGTCGCGGAGAAAGGGTTCGTCGGCCCCGGGCAGAGATCCGCAGTACCCAGGGTAAGGCCATCGAATGCAACCGGGTGCGGCCTTGTGCCCAGAGGGCTCCGTTAGCGACTGGGCTATTTAGGGGCTCCCAGCCAGGCTGATCCTCAGTACGGTACGCGTAACGCCTTGATCCACGATCAAAGACCATTTCCGTATGGCATAGCGATGAAAACGCATAAGCACACAGCACTGATCCCTGATCTTAGCAGGACACCCTCCCGACATCGCACGGGATTGCTCTGTAGTGCCCATTTCCAGCCGGCACCCTCGCGGAGGGTTCAGTCCGAGGATTTTCGCCGGCCAACATACACATTAGAGGTGCAAAATTATCGATGGCACTATCGATAGTATCGATGTTTTTTTTTTATTTTTCCCAACCATCGATTGTTTTTTGGTCCCATCGATAGTCCGGCAGACATGTGATTCAGTATTTTAGTTTTATTTCTTCTTTTCATTCCATTTCTCTTAAACAGCCAAGTTGAACTAAACATTTGGTTGCTACTTTTTTAAAAGAGTAATGAAAAACTTCGAAAAGGACGGAAAACCTTGCATCTTTTATAATAAAGCTTACTCCAGTAAAAAACTGTGATACAAATTAGCTTATACCAAAACTTTCAATATTATCTACTCACCACTATTTACTGTTTAATAAAAGGTTAATAAAAACCATTCCTTTCAGATAATATAATGGTTTCTTGATCTAAAACTTCAACTTACTAAATGCCTTATTATGACTTAGGATATCTAAAACCACAAATATAAAATTTCAGAACGCCCAATTTTTTCAATTTCATTTCAATTCATTTCAAATTTTCAATAACTTTACTTCTAAATTAACGGTTAAAAAATTAAAAAAAAAAAATCGTATCCACTAGCTTACAAGGGTCTTTCCGAATATATTTTTAAGGAAATCTTCATACCCAAATTGAGCGAAACCCATACAAAATACGATACTATCGACGATATACGACGATAGTTTTGAAAATAATATCGAATACTATCGATGGTCTGAATATCGATAGTTTTGCACCTGTAATATACATGTACATATTTACATAGTTTACAGCTTTAAACGTGCATAACACCACTGAATATACTTACAAGTTAAAAGGTAAATAACTCAACTTTCTTGTGCATTTATTGCAGGCGTAAATAAGCGCAGGACGTGACACAATTTTTTACAACGCCTTTATCAACTTACAATGTTGTGTGTCCAGACACCTTTTATAACAAAGGTATTATTCCTATAAAAAGCCTAAACATCAACCTCGTCGGTTGAGAGGTAGATGTCGCCCTATGCCCTACGTACGCTACAGTGGAAATGGACGACACGCCATTTCTTTAAATGAAATTAATTGGTGCTCATATGTATGTACAATGTACATTGTACATACATATATGCATGTGTGAGTACCAATATATTAATATCGTTGAATTATTTTAATATCCATTGCAAAATTTTATACAGACAAGACTAAAAAGTAGAAAATAAATAAAATAAAATAAAAACTTTTAAATATACCACGCTTTTATAAAAAGACTAAAAAGTAGAAAATAATATTTGTCAGTCCCATAGAATTTGTTTTGATAACTTTTGATTTTGAAATTTTAGCAAAAGTCGTTATAAAAATGTATGGGATTGAAAATGAAAAGCGTGGGGCGCCTGTAATAGACTTGAATTGATATGAAAAGTAATATATGTATGTATGTGGGTATATGAATAACGACCGCTTAAAATCGATCTCAAATTTGTACTTTCACTGTAGAAATTTTAGGTCTATGTTATGTAGTTTGACTATTGTCAATCAAATCTAATGGTTTGTATGGCATGCGCTCCGCGTTTTTTTTCGTTTTCAATCTCATAAATCTAGTATATAAAAATCTCGTGTCACGGTGTTAGTGGTCGAACTCCTCCTAAACGGCTCGACCGATCTTTATGAAATTTTTTGTGTATATATTGTAGGTAGATATATGAAAACAATTGCATACTCATGGAGACAAATTGCGGTTATTGGAAAAAGGGGCGTGGCAACTCCCATACAAACTGAATTTTTCATATTGCATATCCCAGAAAATGTTCATGGAAGAGGTCTCGAACGTGGTATGGAGATATATGAAAGCATTCGCATACTCATAGAGATAAATTGTGGTTATCGGAATTTTCCATACTGCATATCTCTGGATGTGTTCATGGAAGAATACTGGAACTTGGTATGTACAAGATATACAAAATCAGTCGCGTGATTGGAAAAAGGGGCGTGGCACCTCCCATGGTAGATTTTTCGAAAATGGTATGGACATATATAAAATAAATTCCATACTCTTAGAGAAAATTGGGGCTATTTGAAAGGGGGATGTGGCGCCTTTCAAACGCACTGAAACTATTACGTATCTTTGTATGCATTTACAGTTTTGCTAAGTTATTTAAGACGGCAATGGAAATATGCCTTCTGACAACCACCAAGCCGTATATTATTAGAAGGTAAATGCGTCACTGAAAATCATGAACGAAAACTGTTTGTGAAAATGTTGGACCAAAATGATTCTGCAAGTTGTTTATAATGAGTTTTGCTAAAATTTCAAAATCAAAAGTTATCAAAACAAATTCTAAGGGACTGACAAATATTATTTTTTAATTTCTAGTCCATTTAATAAAGCGTGGCATATTAAAAAGTTGTATTTTATTTTATTTATTTCAATAATAAATTGCATTGTATCGAATGGAATTTGATATTTATAAATTAAGTATTTGTTGGTTGAAGTATTTGGTTGTAATTATTGTATAATTGAATTGAATGATATAATTGAATTTAAGTCTAAATAAATAAAAATTTATTTTTTGACGTTACATTATTAACTTTTAGAGGTTGAATCAATTCCAAAGTGACGCTCTTGTATTTGTATATGCATATAAATACGGTGACCAGATTTCTATGGCCAAATTCGGGACATTTCTAAATCATCAAAAACGAACAAAGAATTTTGTTTTTAGAATAAAAAGACGTAACATCTTTTAATGCAGTGTTATTTAAACAAAACTAAGATACAAAATTTAAAAAATTTTCGCTAAAATCTGTACACACAATACACATATACGGTGGCGAGAAGTAAATAGGGCAAAGACATTTTAGCAAGTTTTGGCTAATTTTCTTTATTTAAGAAACGTTTATTATTTTTTATGAAAATATAAATTACTATCTAAAAATACGCGTAAGTCAAAATTTAAAGCATTGTAGAACATTTATAAAAATTCGGCGAATTTTAAAAATTTTGATAAAAATTTTAAACATTTTAATCAGATTTTCTAGAATTGTCTGAGTGTGCAGTTTTTAGCTCATTAAATTTTAGTACAATAAAGAGCAAGTTTGAAGTAGTACCCGTGACTTTAGGTCATTTTTTGTTCACGCATTTTCTTCCATCCAAAGTACTATGTTCAAAACTTTTTTTGTATGGAGAAAATGGGCAACACCTTCCACAAAAAAATTACCAAAAATCAAAGGTACTGTTTCTCAGAAATCTAATTGAAAAGCTCAAAATATTGATGAATCTTTGTCGAATTTTGCTCATTTTGATCTTTGTTAGATAACGAGGCATTAATATTGATATTTATATATTCGCCACTGTATCTAGAGCTTATATTTTTTATATCAATGATTTTTTGGAGGGAATTAGTATTGTTTTTTATAATTTCACTAAGTTCAAATTAGAATCGTTTCATTAAAAAAAACTTAGCAATCAATTATAAAGACCTTAAAAAAATGTAAACAATACAGCGAGAGCGAAAACAAAGATGATGGCTATGTTTTGGCTCCCTTATATTCTATGTAGGGTTGCCAGATTTTTTATGTGCGAAACCAGTACGTTAGCCTTTTTCATGCTAAAAAATCAATACTTTTCAGTACATTTTTATTCAAAGCAAAATTGTGAATGTAAGTATCAGATAATACTTTAAAATGCCAGAGTAGTTATTTTTAAAAATATTTTGGTATATAAATAAAATATAGTTCATAAGAAAAGTGTTATTCATCTTAATATGAGTGTACACATCATGTACACAGTATTTTATATTTAAGACATTTTTGAATAGAAATAATGAGATTATTTCCATCTTCAGTGTTTAAATAGTCAAAGAATTCTGTATATTCCATTTTAAAAATACTTTTAATATGAAGTTCGCTTTAAACATTTTTAATTATAAGCCGGTTTCTCCTTTGCGCCAGGAAGCAAACTTTGTACTTAAGATCCTCTCGCTAGCGCGAATTCGCTAAAAAGAGTACCTAACTCTATGTCTTGTATGCATAACTCTTTTACAATGTCAGCAAATTGTGAAAAAAGAATTGGAAGTTATAGGCAAAAGCCATTCGAATATTCAAATTCATTGTTATTAAACTGAAAGTTGTTTTCGAGATAACTAGCAACACTCGACAAAAAAACGTCAGCCTTCTTTTTAAATCATTAAACCTCCATCATATTATCGCAGCTGGTACGTAACGACCCTGCGATATGCCCATAAAGCGATTGATCTTTTTTTTTGTATTAATTTCTTGGGTATATCAACAATTATCTGAAACATGTCAACTATAATTAAAGTATTTTCTTCTTACTTTTTACAGTACAGTTTGAGAAAGTTCCAACGTTATGTAAAAACCTTAAGAGAATCTTAAAGTATTTTGTTTGAATTGAAAACTCAGTACAAATCAGTACAAATTTTGAAAAATCAGGACATTGGCGTACTGACTGAAGAAATTAATAAAATCAGTACAAGAGTTGAAAAATCAGTACTGTACTGATAAAATCAGTACGTCTGGCAACCGTAATTCTATAGCTTTTCTGATAACGAAAGTGCTGCCACGTTTGTACGAAAAATTGCTTTTGGGTCAGAGTACAGGGAGACTCTTATGAAATTAATCGATAAAATACTGAAAATCGGGACTTAGTCGATAGACTTTTAAAAAATATTCAGCGGTACAACTTTCTCAAAACCGATACTGTCCCGCCAAAATCGGTACGAATGGTCACCGTACATTTAAAGCACATTTAACTGATGATAACTTAAAATATATAATTCGATGTTTACATAAAACGCTGTAGTTTTTTTATTTTAATTTTGAGCACTTATCCAGTTTTTGTACCTCTAAATAGCCAATTAATTACACAATTCACGTAGATTTCTTAATATTTCGTTTAAAATACCATATTTCTTGCAAATACAGTAGAATTAACAAGGGGAATTTCACTACTAATTGCCTATTTTGCGTACATTTCTACTACCATTTTCGCCCCATGGGGTTTCATTCTTTTCCCTTTCTGCGTCCTTCGTAAATGCAACGTTTTGTAAGGGAGTATCAAACCGCGGCTGTCAATAATTACCTAACCTTTTATTATTGAATCATGGTGTGGAGAAGCTTTTCCATGGCAGAAATACATTCGGAGGTTTGCCATTGCTTGCCGAGGTAGATGCTGTTAGAAAAGCCTTTTCTAATTTAGAATTTCCCCCTTATTCTAGAACCCGAATTTTCGTAATTCGTAATTCGTAGCTACGCTACGAAAAACGAAAAATCCATATGCAGCAACCCTTGCGGAAACATGTGCAGCATTGCCAGCTATCAGTTGTTTTTCGAAGATAGTTGAATGAAGGAAAACAAAGTGGAAAGGAATTAAAATAGCACTCATCATGTGCTTGTTTATTGTAAAATTGGTTAATTTTACATATTCTGAGGAAAATTATGGATTCTGATGTATTTGCAATTATAGCAGCAGAGTAAGCGGGCGCTATGGCAATGGATTCACAAAGGTATGCGGAGCTGTCGGGCATAGTAACCATGGGTGCATCTATGTCAGCTTCTGGTTGAATTGTTGAACCACAAGCCAGAACTACTCCTATGCCTGAAGAAATGGTTCTCAATCCAGTTAATGCAATAACAGCTTCTTCCAAGCCATTGAAAACATGCACTTTGTTAGGTCCACCATCTGTTGCATATGCTTCTCCCTTCGGCCACGCTTAGGGATTATAACCCTTACTAAGTGAATTCTCCTTTCTGTGTTGCCGGAGAAGAGGGGCTTCCGCATGTCAAAGGTATACAACATTTCTTGTGCATATCACTCCGGCTACGCCGTCCACAGTATTTTTGCGCAGAACCCACGTCGAAATTTGCAAAAAAGTGCATAGTGCAAACCGAGTTTATTAATAAGCTAGTGGTAGGAAATTTGAAACATTTATTTTAAATAAAATGTGAATCCTTTGATTACACGTGATGTTAAAGTTTTTGGATTCGGATTATGCGTTTGGACACAACAACCGAAAATCATTGTACAAATAACTAAACGGGACCCAAGTTTCTCGATAAGGGGCTACAATGATTCTTTTTTGCTCGTTTATATAAAGCAGTGGATAAAAATATACGTATATGCGAAGGGCAAATTTATCTGTTTAAATGAACACCACTAATATTTCCTGCAAACACACATCGATTTACACCTTTTATCTCGCCTCCGACACAGAATTGTTTTCGTACAAAATTACGCAAAAAAAGCTTACTTCTTCGTTTTTAGGCATGCCATTGTTTCGAATTTCGAAAGTTCGAAAATACGATTCGGATTGCAGCATACTCTTTCTACGATTCGTAGCAAAATCCGAATACGAAAGAGTTGCAGAATAGGGGTGTTTGCTCGGGCATCGGATGGAACCCAGGTCCTGCGTAGTAGTATTACGATCCTCCAACCACTTAGCCTTAGTGGCCACGTAAAAGTTACCAAACTGGAAGTAATTACGAAATTTGATAAAGGAAAAAAATTGCCAAATGTGGTCAGCGTTGCCAGGTTGACGTTTTTAACGTCATTTGGACGTTTTTTGTATCCTGTTGACGTTTGGACGTTTTGTGTGTAAAAAATGACGTTTTTTAATTTTCCAGTAATTTATCTCTGTTACTAAATCTTGTAAGTAGAACTGATTTTGAATTATTTTCTTAATAAATTTTTACAAGCTTTGTTTTTTGCAGCAGCTGCTTCAAAAAATATTTATTCTTTGGACACAGATGACTTAACCCTTATTTAAGCGCATAAAGAAATTGACACAATTAGTCGCATGGGGCCCTTATTGAAAATGTAATGAACGTAAAAAGACTGAAATATTGCTATGTTCCTTCTTAACAGAACGTACTTTAGCATTTTCGACAACAGACCAATTAACCGAGTGTTTACAAGAAAAAATATATATATATTAAAAATCAACGCGATTCTTTAGCACCTTAAAACTTGCACATTATTGCCCTGGAATACTCAAAAAAATTCTAAAAAATCTGAATAAAAAGTTAAAATATTTTGCAGATTTTTTATAATTTTTGCACAAAGTTTGAAATGTGGATTTATATTTTGTTTGTTATATAATGAGCTTGGCTTTTATGGAAAAAGAATAATCATTAAATAAACAAAAAAGAAACAGCAAAAATCGATGACTTAGTCAGCTGATCACAAGTGTATGTATAAAACAAGTAAGAAAGTCTAAGTTCGGGCGGAGCCGAACATTAAATACCCGGCGCAAGTATTAAAGATATGTTTTTTCACCTTTCCGAAACCTTCCGCTAGATGGTAAGCCGGGGTGTATCAATTTTGAGTAAATTAGCGTCCTTCAATTTCAAAATATTGAAGTTTCAAGCATTTCTGAAATTTACCGTTATATGAGAAGCGGCCGTTATTTTAGTCCGATTTCAATAATTTTCAACGTTTTGCTTTTATGTGGCAAGCACAATAACCATACCGAGTTTGGTACAAATTGGTAGAACGGTTACCGATATACATATATGTGATCAAAAGTGGGCGGTACCACGCCCATTTTCCAAAATTTTACCATAAACGTATTTCTTGGTAAAGAATTGTTGCAAGCATCAATTTTGAATAAATTAGCTTCAATATTTACTGACTTATCGAAGATTTTGTATTTCTCTAAATAACCGTTATATGAGATGTGGGCGTGGTTATTGTCCGATTTTAAAAAGTTTCCGCCATTTAGTATGCTGTACCAAGGCCAACAACTGTGCCAAGTTTGGAAGAAATTGGTGCAGCGGTTACCAAGATATACACATGTAACCATAAGTGGGCGTGGCTACGCCCATTTTCCAAAAATTTATAATATTCTTATTTTCCGTCTAAAAATTATTGTAAATATCAATTTTGAGTGAATAATCTCCAGTAGTTACTAAAATATCGCAGTCTTCGTATTTCTGAAAATTACCGTTATATGGGAAGTAGGCGTGGTTATTGAGTGATTTTAAAAATTTTCGGCCGTTTGGTATGTTGTGCGAAGGCCAACAACTGTACCAAGTTTGGAAGAAATTGGTGCAGCGGCTACTAAGATATACACATGTAACCATAAGTGGGCGTGGCTACGCCCATTTTGCAAAAATTTATAATAATATTATTTTTCGTCTAAAAATTATTGTAAATATCAATTTTGAGTGAATTATCTTCAGTAGTTACTACAATATAGCAGTTTTCGTATTTCTGGAAATTACCGTTATATGGGAAGTGGGCGTGGTTAAAGTCCGATTTCGCCCATTTTCAATACCAACCTACCTTGGATTAAGGGAAACCTACACACCAAATTTCGTTGAGATATCTCAATTTTTGCTCGAGTTATCGTGTACACGGACGGACGGACAGACGGACAGACGGACGGACAGACAGACATGGCTTAATCGATTTCTTTTTTCATCCTGATCATTTATGTATACATTTGTCTATATCTATCTCGATTCGTTTTGGCTGTTACAAACAACCGTTATGTGAACACAATTAATATACCCTTGTGCACAAGTGCGCTCGGGTATAATGATTTTTATATTAACGATCTCAAACCAGTTTAGAATGAATTTTAAATGTGACAGAGCAAATGACAATGTATACAATAAAAGTTTAATAAGAACAATTATTTGTGCATGCATTTGAAAAAGACGTTTTTGGGTAGGAAATGACGTTTTTTCAGACCAGAGGGACGTTTTCTCATACCGCAGACCTGGCAACGCTGATTGCGGTCAAAAATTACAACAACGGAAACGCTGATACCAATCCGAAAACGGCCGTACATCTTTGACTTATCGAGCGGGAAGCTGTTTAAAGCGTTCTATAAATTTTATATGGATGCGCAAAGGGAGAAAGCTCTCACTGATCGTCACTGATTTAAATGGTGACACTTCGCTTTTTAATATGTACGTGTTCGATTGCGGCCTTTCGATTCATCCGCGGTCGACACACACCTCCGTCGATACAGGAGATGGATATGCAGGGCTCGTACCAAGAAAAAACTTGTATCTCTTTTCTGTGAACCGTACCTAAATGCCAGTATTTAATCTTAAGCTACCTAAGCGATCGCGTATGCTGTAGTTTATTAGTTCTATAAACAAAAGTTTTTGTCAATAAATGTTCGAAGGCTTCTCCAAGATAGAGGTGGTAGATGGTTTGTGTTCTGAAAAAATACTATCGATGTTTTAAAACTATCAATACTATCGGCTGCAATGTAAGGCCAATTAGGAAACTGTCTCTCGTGGGGATACGTTATAAATAATGAATAAACCGTTGAGGATTAATGATTCTTATATATGTGTTCACCTAAGTAGCGAGAATTGAAAAATTAAGTCTCTTTAAGCGCATTTTCCACTACAAAAAATTTTAATTTCCTCCAAAAAACTTGCAAAGTAGGGGAAATTGAGAGTGCAAAATGTGATATTTAGAGAGCTGCAAATTGCTGCTGGAAAAATTTTTACCAGCGAAAACTTGCAAGTAAGAAAATCAGCGTATCACAAACACATGTTTGTAAATAAACAAAAGAAAATATGGCCTTTTTGAGTTATTTATTGCAAATTGTATTATTAATGCTAGTTTGCAACGAAAAAGTTAGTAAATTTATTAAGCACAACGTTTGTTGAGTTTATTTTTCGTTAATTTACTATTATTCTCCACTTTGTTTACTTTAGTGTGTGCTGACTATAGCTGCAGTATGACATTTTTCGTGTGTATCATAATTTTCCTTTAAATATACCAAAATAGATTAAAATGCAGCATAGGCTGACTTCCAAAACGTATCAATACATTTTTTGGAAACTGTTATACTGCGGTATTCAAACTGTTTGTATATGCAGAGTTGCGACACATTGCAACCATATACATTGCATATTTTAAATACTCAATATAGCAATGAACAATTTTTCTGAATTTTCCATTTTTAAAACACCAATGGTAACCAATAACTAACGAAGCATCAACTTTGTTTCTGATGCGCTGATTGCGCTAGCGATGCGTTTCGATAAATTTTCGGATGCGTTTTGGAAAAGTATACATCGTCAACATTTGGTAGTTCGGCGTTATGGAACATCATACTTTGTACGTATGCAAAGCAATTGACGTTTTGGAAGTCAGCCATACTGAAATGTTTTTACTAAAGTTTTCGGTTTCGGCAGGTGGATTGTTATAAAGAAAGTTAAAATTTTAAAGCTACATTTGTAGCTATATCCGTTAAATTTTTTTGGATCAATGATGGGTGTTTGGAGGAGATTCTCTCATTTTTGAATGCGTCACCATTCATTCTGATATATTTAATTTGTATTTTAAAAAGGTTTTTCTTATCTAAAATTATTCAATTGTATAAAATGCCAAATCGGGGGAAAATGTACCAAGCAGAAAATAAATTGCCAAATGAACCCCCAATGGCAACTGTGGAACCGATCAGCTGTTTGCGTTCTCGTACTTCCGTGGATATTTTGTCTCTTTGAGAGCGAAAGCTGCTAAATTCTCAGAATTTTTGCTGCTGGATAATTTTGTCCGCTCAATACGAGTACACACCTATTGCCATCTTCATCGTCATCCGACACCTCAAGGTTTGTGTCCAAAAACCTTTCAGTATGATACAAATTACCTGTAGATATATTTAATTTTCAAATATTAGGGTGTTGCGTTAAAAGTACGATCTAACCGTGGCTGCATATATTTGGCATTACAATCTACTGAGATTTAGAAATAAACGAGACTGACGCTCTGTATTTTGACGTTTTAGAATGCACCCTATATATAGGGAGTACCTACATATGACAATGAAAGTCGAAGTCAAATTAGGTCAAGCACTTTCTTCAACGTGCGTTCAAGTGAATGATAAGGGTTTTATTAATTTACTTGATATTACGGATCTTCAATATCGTCTTCCATCACAAAACAAATACCAACATATTTTATAAAAAATACCTTTGCATTCCAGTATCATCTGTGAAGTTAGTAGAGAGAGTTTTAAGTAAGGCCGTATTAATCTATATATTAATACGCTAACATAAATTTTGTCTCCGTTCGTTTGGCGACTCTACCGAACCGATTTCAAAACCAAGAACACCGTTGGAAAGGCATTTTTCCGTAGATGAGCAGAGTTTTTGTGGTTTCACAATTGGTTGAAAATTACTGCCAAAACCGCTGTTTAAACATTTTCGAATTGTGTATAGATTTTGCTGCAACATGCTCAATTTGACATGTTTCGCCTGTTGTTTCACTACACATTTGAAATTAAGCTTTGAAATAAAGATAAATATGAAGATGAAGAAATAAATGACAACGATGAAGTCAAAAAAAAAGAAGGCAGAAGTGAAGATAAAGACGAAAATGGAGACAATGACAGATACATAGGATTTAGGGTAACTGAAAGGTTAAGAATATTTCTTGAATTTATGAAGTGAAACTTCTTTAGCGGCAATTGGTTGCTTGGGAGTAAATTGTCAAATTAAAGGGGAATAATGCACATGGAAATGGTTCTCAGCGATTTAGCGGTTTGGGAATAAAAACAAAAACAAAGATGCCTAGAGATACAGGCAAAAACGACGATCAAGGTAAATTTAAACACTTTAAGGTAAAGGTGAAGAGGAATATGCAGAAATAAAGATAAATATGAAGAAAAGGATGAGGATGAAGATCGATTTTGTTATCGATATAAAACTCGATATTGTTATCGATATAATAATCGATATTGCTATCGATAAAATAATCGATACTGTTATTAATTAAATAACCGCTATTGTAAGCAATATAATAATCGATATTGTTATCGATACAATAATGGATATTGTTATCGGTATAATAATCGATTAAATAATTGATTTTGTTATCGATTTAGTCATTTATATTGTTAACGATATGTACAATAATCGATACTGATGATTGTTATATTTATCGATGAATTAATCGATTTTACAATCGTTGTATTTTTCTATATGTGTATGGATATTGTTATCGGTATTTTTATCAACACAGTTATCAACAGGGTTATCGATACACTAATCGGAACATGGAATGTGATCACATTACATCACATCACATCACATTTTATCACATGATATGAAGAGACATCACATGATATTGCATCACATAATATGATGTCACATCACACGATATCATGCGACATGACATTATATGATATGCCATCACATTATAGTGCATGACATCACATAACTTGACATCACATGATATGACATCGTATGACATGACATGGCATTACATGACGTGGCATCACATGATATGACATCAGAGGATATGACAACACATGACATGACACACACACATCACATCACATAAAATCACGTCACATCTTATCACGTCATCGCACCTCATCTCATCTACGTGAATAGAAAAAGAAAAGGATATAAGCAAAGATGTGAAAGATAAAAACAAAGATGAAGCCCAAGGTAAAGTTACCGATTTCAAAGCCAGAAACACCGTTGGAAAGTAATTTTCTGTAGATGAGGAGAGTTTTTATAGTTTCGAAATTGGTTGAAAATCGTCGTTTAAAACTTTCCATATTTGTTAATGGCTGTTTTTGCAACCTGTTCAATTCAAGCGTTTCGCATTTTGTTTTACTTCGTATTTGAAATTAAACTTTGAAATAAAGATAAATATGAAGATGAAGAAACAAGTGATAACGATAATAATAATAATAATATCCCAGCGGTTTTTACCCTCCATTCCCGCCCATCCGCACGAGGGGCGCAGTCCGCATGACGTACGGAACCAGTATTTTCAATTTTTGCGCCGAGTCACGATAGGCAGGAGTTTGTTAAGTGTCGAGATCTAAAACTGTTCAGCTACAGAACTAAATTCATCAGCCGATTTTATGTCTTTATTTTAATGATTCGTTTATTGAGAGAGGACAGTATCGATTTCTTAATGCTGAAAAGCGGATCTGATATATCAAACGTGCTGGAATGAGAGTTAAAATCCT
Organism: Rhagoletis pomonella; assembly: GCF_013731165.1. NCBI lineage: Eukaryota > Metazoa > Arthropoda > Insecta > Diptera > Tephritidae > Rhagoletis > Rhagoletis pomonella. The sequence goes on along the minus strand of NW_023460867.1, from coordinate 4,730 downwards.
GGCATAAGCAACGGAGTGGGTCGTGCAAATCAAAATTTGTTTTACAAGCTTTCAGAAATAGGGGGCAAAAGTGTCTTGATACCCGGGAGGGAACATTAAGGCTAACTTCGCCAAGAAGAAACGGACTTGAAATTGAGCCTGTTAGTAATTTAACTATAAAAATTGTACCAAGCATTTGCCTGCGGCTGGAAAGTGTAGGAAGATTAATAAGTTTTAATCGGCTCGTATAAGGTGGAAGGTTATATTGAGAATCCCAACGGAAATTTCTTAAAGCAAAAAGTAGGAATTGTTTTTGAACTGATTCTATCTTGTCTGAGTAAATTTGATACCTTGGATTCCAAACCACCGAACCGCATTCCAGAATTGGCCTAACTAATGTTGTAAACAGGGTTTTAGTGATATAAGGGTCACAAAATTCTTTTGACCATCGTTTCACAAATGCAAGTACACCTTTAGCCTTGTTCACTGTCACATTAATATGAAGATTAAAATTAAGCTTAGGATCCATTGTGATACCAAGGTCCACAAAATTGAATACCTGTTCCAGGTTATGGTTACCTATTGTATAAGAAGTGGGATGAACAGCTCTTCGCGAGAAGCTCATTACTTTACATTTCTTAAGATCTAGAGGCATAAGATTTACTTGACACCAGTAAGCCATGCTGTCTAAGTCTGATTGTAGAAAAGACCTTTCTTTAATTGAAGCGTACGATTTATAAAGCTTTACATCATCTGCATACATTAAAATTTTGGAAAATTGTATATCTGTAGAAATATCGCTTATAAAAAGCAAGAACACCGGGCCTAAGTGGCTACCTTGAGGGACTCCTGAAGTAACATCAATGACGTCAGAGATAGTATTTTTAAACATTACCTTTTGTGATCTATCACAGAGGTATGAAGAGATCCAACGTAGAAAATTAGGTGGAAGACCAAGAATATCAAGTTTGTAGATGAGCAACGAGTGGCACACTTTGTCAAATGCTTTACTGAAGTCAGTATATATAACATCAACAGTTTTGCTTTCACTAAATACTTTTGAGATATAGGATGTTATTCGAGTAAATTTGTAGAAGTTGATTTGCCCTTGCAAAATCCATGTTGACTATATGAAATGCTAAAAGAGATAGAATGCATCAACTGATTTGTTATAATTGCTTCAAATAATTTAGGAATTGCAGAAAGCTTAGCTATTCCCCGATGAAGACAAAAAAAGGCAAAAGTGAAGATAAAGACGAAAATTGAGATAAAGGCGAAAATGGATACAATGAGAAATACATAAGAATTAGGTTAACAGAGCTGAAATTTTCCGATAGGAATCGAAATAAAATCAGCCATAAAGCTTACTGAAATTTATCGAATCATCGAAGTTAGTTATCGCAACGTATCGAATTATTCAAACTGATCAATTTTTACTGAGTTGTCGAAATTTATAGACACAGAAACTTAGTTGTCCAAATTTACGGATAGTTATCGAGCTATAAAAACGTGTGGGATTAACGAAATTTGTCAAGTTAAAGAAATGTATCAGGTTATCGATATTTATTGAATTATCATTATTTATAGGCTTAACGAAATATATCGAGGTGTCGTAATGCATGGAGTTCTTTCAACTTACAGAGTTATCGATAATTATTGATCTACTGAAATTGGTTGGTTCAACGAAGCGAAGTTTATGGAATTTTCAAAATATATCGATTTATCGAAATTTCAAGGTTATATAAGTTTATCGATTTATCACTGCTTATCGCATTTAATCGTCTTAACAGAGTGTAACGAGTTATCAAAATGTTTAGATAGTTTTCGAAAAATGTGGAGATGTCAAAAGTAAAAATTTATAAAGGTATCAAAAGTTTTTACATTTTTGAGTTATCTAAATTTATCGAGCCATCGAATCTCACAGTTATCGAAATTGGTCGAGTTAACGAATTTTGTCGAGTTATTGAAATTCATCGAACTATCGATATGTATCAAATCATTGAAATTTATCGATAAACTTGAATGTATCGGGTCAATTTCAAGTCCTGCCGAAGTCCTCCTTCGGACCTTCTCAGATAAAAAAAAATTTAGTTACATTTTAGCAGAAGATTTTTCGGTTAGTTAATTTGTACCGTATAAGTTTTGCTGCGTGTTAAGTTAGAAATCCTCTCCAAGGCTTCTAAAACTTGAAAAACTGTCGAATTTCGACAGTAACTGGCACTCTAGTTATTAATAATCGCCGAACAAAACTGAAGTTAAAAGGTCTAGACCAGCTTTTTTGCAGAAAAATGTTTACACAAACAAATAAAAATGTACGTAATATATTACATTTAGCTTAATAAAGCTAAATCCTTTAATTAAAAATTTAATTTTTCTTATACATCAAACATGGCCGATAGTATCTATACATCGATAGTGTTCATTAATACTATCGGAAAATATCGATAATCAATACTATCGATAGTTTTCCACCTCTACTCCAAGAGGTCTTTACCAACGAATTTATTCAAAATTATAGCCCAATACTTTCATAACAAGCTGCTCCTTTACGCGTCTTTTTTATATATTTTTACCACATTTAAATTAAAAAATTAACAAATTTCTAACAATCAGGACGGAATTTTATCAAAGTAAATCCGAAGAAGTCAAACAGTTTTCCCAAAATAGGCACTTCCCATACACAGCAGCCACAATCTACGACTAACATAAGTGAGTATTCTGCGTAATTGAATCGGTCAGTTCGACAACCATAGAAGTCCAAGTTTTTCCCTCATTTCACCGTACTAGATACTTAGCCATTAACGTAGCACAGCTGTGACTTTAACGGATTTTGATCGCACTAACAAAAAAGCAATTTTAGACTTGTACGGTTGTCGAACTCACCGATTCAATTTAAGTATTTTTTTGTCCATTTTTTGTTTTTAATTTTAAATTAAGCTCTGGATAGACTATAGAAGCTTAAACCCTTAAGAATTAAAAATTTGTATAGCACAAAGAAAAAAGGCATACAGTTAAAAATCAGAACTTAGAGAAATTGTTAAACTAAAAATATACACATGAAGCGTTTTATTGGTGTTTCAAAATTTACCATCGCTAAATTTGTTTCTAAATGTACAATACCAAAACTAAAAAAATACACCACATTTCTTATTATTTTCTTGTTATAACCTTTTCCCAATTTATATGAATGAATGTAACATTTATTAACTTTAATTCCAAAAATTTCGTCGCCTGAAAGACAAGATACTACATTGCTACAGACAAACAAAAAAATAAAAAATACCTAAATAGCACAAATGGAAAAATTAGTGTACTGAAATAAATAAAAATCCTACTTATTGTACTACATATACCTAGATCAATGCGAAACGGCGAAAATCGAAAAAATAACACCACCCTAAAGCCCCATTCACAGGTAGTTAGTAAGCACAGGGCCTCTACACACCACTACAATTTTTTACACTACCCCACAATTCTAAAAAAACAAGCCCACAATTCTGCAATATTTTAAGATGAAACACCCACACAGATACACAAACAAAACCTACTTACATAACTTTTTATACAAAATTTTAAAATTCTAAAAAAATTAAAACATAAACTCAGAAAAAATGTTAATGCAATACAAAAAAATTGCAGGAATTTCAGAATATCTTGTAAATCTAAAAAAAAAACTAAATAAAAATTCAAAACAAATTAAACTATATCAAATTCATTCAACACCGATATAAAAAGTTCATTCAAATTAAATTACTAAGGATTAAACCAATTAATTACACTATGCGACAGTCAAAATCGGGATGGGATGAAACCAACGGGAAATGTTATTTATATCGGTCAAAAACAAGTTATACGTGTCCCGGCGTTTCGCTGGGTCACGTCTAGGAATCGAGATATATATATAACTATCATATAGGGGAAATTGTCACCTTTGGTGGTCTTTTTTTGACATAACTCGAGAACTACTAGTCCGATTTTGCTCAAACAAATTTAAAAAAATTAAAAATTACAATTCCTTTAATCTGTTCATATAACGTTTTTCAATATAATCAACAGTTTTGCCGGTAAAAATAAATGTATGAAAAAAAAAATGTTTTTTTGCCTAAAATATTAATTTTTTTTAAAACTGTTATATGAACAGATTAAAGGAATTGTAATTTTTAATTTTTTTAAATTTGTTTGAGCAAAATCGTACTAGTGGTTCTCGAGTTATGACAAAAAAAGACCACCAAAGGTGACAATTTCCCCTATATGATAGTTATATATATATCTCGATTCCTAGACGTGACCCAGCGAAACGCCGGGACACGTATAACTTCTTTTTTACCGATATAACTTTCCCCGGTAGTTTGAACCCTTCCCGATCACTGACCCCTACCATTTGTCTCACAGTGTTATTTATACATACTTATTGTAATATGAAAGTTCATTACGTTGCTAATTACATCTAAATACAATAACCAGAATACAATAACGAGAAAACATTAAACTAAGTTATGACAAAATAAGCAACAAAAGAGTAATAAAAAAATAATAATTTAAAGTATTAATACAAAGAAAACACAAAATGATTGATACTTAATGTATATTATTACAAATATATCTAATTAAGTCAAATACAAGAAGGTGAGTGCGAAAAACACACTAGAAAACCATAAACAATGAATAAAAAACAGGGGAAGGCGACGTTCAGAGATAATATGATGGGCGAATTAAATAAAGTGGATGAGAACCAAATATTACAAAATATT
>NW_023460866.1:29093-31146 GCF_013731165.1 Rhagoletis pomonella | reverse complement strand
TAAAGAGAGTGTCGTTACGTGACAAAAAATGGAAGTTGATTTTTTCTTTTCTTACAAAATCGCAAAACTCTGCGAATTGTGGATGGCTATTTTCATGAAACTTATTTTAATATGATTTGGAGCAATTCTATTTGTTTTTAGAGTTTTTTGAATTAATGCAAATTGTTTCAATTCTCTTTTGCAACCCCAAGTGTGAAACGTGACGTGACGTGGCGTCACGTGACATAAATTTCTATCGTTATATTTTTGTTAATATAGCTTTTAAATGAATTTTCAACGCAAATAAAACATGTATTTTATGTAGAATATACTTTATATTTTGAATTCAGCGCCAATTCAGGGTCAATTTATTAGAAATCTATGATTTATTATGTTTCAACCAGATACGCCAAATTCGAACCAAATCGGACCATAAATACGGTTTTTCGAAATATCTCGACCTTGGCACCACCTAGGAAGACCATTTTATGCAAACATGATTCTACTTACATAGCCAGTATATATTTTAAAAAGCAGACAAATCGGCCCGTAAATACGTTAGATATAAAACTTTTATTTTTTTTGTCGTGGTGGACCTTCCGCTGGAAACACCCATATGTAATCCACTTGGGTATATTTTACCAAGCAATGCCAAAAGCCAACTTGATATTATTTCTCATTTGCGCAACTAAAAAAATGTATTTAGCAGACAGTGATACGGGGCGTATGAGTGATGTTTAACTCAATCCTCAAAACCGTACACATACCATATTTTTAATCATATTTTGAGAATATGCATTTAGTAGTCGTAAAGAAGTTAGAAGGGCGTTTTGACAAACATGGAAATTTAAAATGAGGTAAACGTTATTTGATTTTAAAGTTTTAAGAACACTTTCTTTTATTACGGAAATCTTAAAGCAAAGCTGCTAATCATTATAATTATAAACAATTGCATAACAAGTTACACAGACGTCCAAATCAAATGAGTAACGCAATTCTGTATAATTTTAGCAAAAAGCCGTTTCTAACCGCCCTATTTCCACGCCAATGACAAAACTCATTGCATACTAAATAATTTAAGTACTGAACCTAAAACGTGGAAGCCGAATAAAAGCATTTTTTCGCCATTGTCATGTACTCAATAGGTCATAACAAGGCCAAAGAAAATTTGCATTATTAAAGCGCACAAGGCCAAGTTTTTGCAGCACACTTTTGGGTACAGTAGTTATATCAATTGATATGCGATGAGTCTTGAGATACAGGCGGGAGGATAGGGCGGTAAAAGATATCTATGACGACCAAAAATTACAAATCTACACATTCAAAATGTAAAACTTTCCGTTAATAAGATGGATTTGCTCTCTTCTGACACCTTTTGAGCTCATAATGAGGGTTACGACTCAGAATTGTGAGACATTTCTGACTATGAAATTAGTCTGAGATTCACAGCGCCAAAAATTAACAAACAGTAGTGATGATACTTTGAGTTTAAAAAAAAAAAAATAACCCGTTATATCGATCCAAATGAGTTTATTGCGCTGGGATTGTGCGTTGACACCACAGATGGCGCTGGAGTTATTGCGCTAGCGCCACAAAAATTCAATTACCCATAGTTACTCCTATTTTACCAACCAGTTTAGTATGGTTGGTGTTTCCGTCGTGGTATTCACTTCCATATCTCTGACTATATCATGAACTCAGATAATGCGTTTTCTAGAGAGAATTGAAGTGTTTGGATGAGAGTCATAAACTAAATAGACCGAATTCTATGATTCACTCAGAAAAGCAACAATTTTTTTTTTTTTTTTGAGATATCCTAATTCAAATTTATGTATGTATGTACATGCCTGTTTGTTTATTTCTCAGTTCGTTTGGCGCCGACAATTCCTTTCGCATTTCCATTAAGTTCGTATCTTCTTTGCTAATTTTTTATTCATTTTTTTTTTGGTCGCACCGACGGCGATAAGTCATGTCGAACGGCAAATGTATGTCTATGTATGTACATATGTTTTCCTTGCAGAAAAATTTACAGATAGTCTGGCAAAGCACTAGTTGCATTCTACAAATTTTATAA
>NW_023460866.1:0-9093 GCF_013731165.1 Rhagoletis pomonella | reverse complement strand
AGAATATGTAAACTCAGTCACAGAAATTTCACGCTTGTCAAAGACTTGTTGATGTCATTGTTGTTGTAGTTGTTGACGCATGTTGTAGCAAGCTCAAGCTACTTTTGTGTTGAACATTGTATTTGCTTACAATAGAATAGGTATTCATTTATGTGCATTAGACTGCATCACCAGAAAAAGTTACAAAATCTATTATATTTGAAGACATCTTAAAAATCTGCATAAAAGTATAAAAAAATGTTAAACGGAATCATAATAATGACAGTTTTGATGCGTTTTTTTTTTTTAAGTTTTTTAAAGATTGGTTTAAGAAAACCTCGAATAACTGGCCCAAAACAATACCGATTTACACTTATAAGGTATCAGTGGATTGGGATTCATTTCTTTGCAAAGCAATTCATGCACGTCCCATTTTTTTCTTTTTTCAAATATGTATCAACACATCTTAATTCAACTTGGAATGATGCTCGTCCATTTTGCCTTTTGCTTTCAACCTTTGAATGAATTTATTTGCAAAGAAATGAAAAGGGTGAGAAGATACCTTTCCAATGATACCTCATAAGTCTTAGGGTACGTTCACACGAAAATTCGAGCGGGGCCGAGCGAAGCAAGGCGTAATAAAGCGAAGCTGCTGGTGTTCACACGAACGAAGCGAAGCAAAGTATTTCTCGGCCTCAAAGATACCTCAAATCTTACAGTTAATGAAAGCCGGCAAAAATGTTTGCTCAATTTTTAACCGACTTCCAAAAAAGGAGGAAGTTATCAGTTCGTCGGAACATTTTTTTTTGTTTTTATGTATGTTACCGCATAACTTTCGATAATTTTTGCATCAGAAAGGTAGTATCTCAGAGGTGGTCCCATAGTAATCTGGTTTAGATTCGATCATTGGATCATGAGATATATATACATATATATTTTTTTTTTATGAGAGTTGAAGTCGGTTTTTTTTTGCAAAAAATTACTTGTATTCAAAAGATTGGTTGTAAAATCCTTTTTTATTTGAATATTTTTAAATCTTGTTTGTACAGTACAGTGCTAAAGAAAGCTTCGCTCAGCTCGGAACGGCTTCGCTCGGCTCGACTCCGCTCTCTGTGTGAACGTGCCCTAAATCAGTATAGTTTTGGCTGAGTTATTCAAGTTTTTCTTAAACCAATCTTTGGAAAAAGTTCAAAAACAGCCTCAAAAAATATTCTGTTTCTGTTGACATTTTTTTACATATTTTTATAAAAATTTTTTAAGCTTAAACTTTTTTGTTATCTGATATGATTTTCTTTAAAAATACTTCAAAAATAATTCATAAAAAACACAATTTTTGAGGTATTTCAAAACGCCCCAGCTCACGTAAATGTTAATATTTTTCGGGAATATTTTGGTGTAGGTCTTTAAATATAGTAGATTTCATAGTTCTAATGGAAAAATAGAACCGATTTTTTTGTATGGGGAATGATGTAGCCTAATGTACAGACATACAAACATACAAGTATGTACATATATACGTATGTATGTATGTATTTTAGTCAATGTTGCCAACATTCATTCGCTCCAAGTAGCAGGCAACCAGAGACATTACTAGTTTTATTTATAAAGCGACAAGCAGAAATTCTCGAAGAGTGTACTCTGTAAAGTAGTCTCTTGAGCCTTTGAGTGTTGTGTGTATTTGTGGGTGTAGAGGGTGTCATCGCTCTTAGCAATTTAGAAAACTCTGCGCAATACATCCAAATCTTAGCGTACATTGTTAATGAACTTTTAATGACTTTCGAAAGTAAACAAAATTAAACAAAAACCTTTGTGTGTTTAGCTACACGCTATGTTAATACATAAATATGTACATACATACATATGTACGTATGAATGTAGGTGGTACTCACGCCACTAGCAGCTTCCACTGCAGGCCATCAGAGCGTCAGCAGAAACACTTAATCGCCCGGCAAAGCGCCCATTTGTTGTTGGTAAGTTGTCAACTTGATCTTGCACCTTTGGCGTGTTTCAAAGCTTCTACTGCTTCACGGATTTACTGCGCGATTTCTAGGAATACAGACATGCCTTTGCTGTAATATTTATAACTACATACACATGTATCCAAGCGATGAAAAGAATTTAGTTTTCTATGCAATAAAAACTTTTGTGACAGCATGGCAAAGACGAACAAGGGGTGGCTATAGACTGTTGTCTAAGTCCATACGTACATATGTGACCTTGCCAGATGTTATGTGCTAAGCTAGCGAGGAGGCGGACGACAGCTGCATTTCTGGACGGTCTGGTCAAACACGCATCTTTCGGTATTTAAAGGCGAAAATGTAAGTATGCTCTGCCCAATCCATAAGAAAGGCGACCCCGCCATATGCGCTAACTACCGCGAGATCAGTCTTCTATGTTTCGGATATAAGGTCTTTTCGAGCGTAGGACCGACTAAATCCATCTTGCAACGAACTGACTGGACCTTATCTGTTTGGTTTTAGAACTGGCAAATCTACCATAAACCAAGTATTGACTATACGCCAAAAGATCCGCAAGAATAGGACCGACACATACCATCTATTTATCAATTCCGAAGCCGACGAAGTTTTTTAAGGGGGTATGTACATATATTTGTCGTTCCTATTTTTTGCACGCAAACAAAATTTAGAAAAAAAAGTTTTTTCTTAGCAGTGGTCGTACCTCGGCAGGCAAACCTCCGAGTGTATTTCTGCCATGAAAACCAGCTTCTCATAAAAATACAATCGCCGTTCGGAGTCGGCGTAACACTGTAGGTCCCTCCGCTTTGTGTGGGTGGCAGCATCAACGCGCACGCCACAAATTGGAGGAGAAGCTCGGCCAAACACTAACATATGTGTAAGCACCAATCTATTATTATTATTATTTTGTGCACGCGACCAAATAGTCTTTCGCGTCAAAGGATCACTAAAATGAAAAGTTATTCAAATTCGGTGCAATACATTTTTATTTACGCACATGCAAGCACACGAGCAACACGACTACTACACATACAAGAACATATATTAAATGTATAATATTAAACAGAAACATACACATATAGAGATCCACCCAGCATTATCTGAAATTATTGATCATATACGAGTCTTTTTTGAGTCTTATGGGTGATTAAAACAATCATAAATGTGCTCGTATTCTGATCATAAATTACTCTTTTGTCGGTAGAAAATGGTACCCTGCCCGCGACTCATCATGATGAGTCTTTTATTAACCACTTTTGGGATCAGTTTTCACTCTTTTTCGGGTCCTATTTATGTATATTCATTTGTGAGTCTTATTCGAATGATATTTGAATCGTATTTCTAAACATTTTCGAGTCTTTCTCGAGTCATTTTTTAGTTTTATTTCCAATTATTTTCGAGTCTTTTCCGAGTCCTCTTGCAGTCTATTTTCAAATTGTATGCAATTTATAATTAGCAAGTCAGCATATTTTGTTGAGTTCAAAAAGTATTGAAATATTATTGAATTAATTTATAATTAGCAAATCAGCATATTTTATTTAGTTCAAAAAGTATCGAAACTGTTTTTAATAAAATCTATTATTGCAGGTAAAAATATTTCAAAATTACCCTCCCGGATAAAAGTAATTGGCACAGAAAACTTTTCACAATGTATGCGAAGTTTTTTATACCAATTTCTTTGCACTCATGTTTTATAAAAAAAACAAAACTCATATTATAAAAAAAAAACATAGAAGTAAAATTCTAAACTTTATTCACAACTCAGAAAAATTCTATGTATTTGCAACTTTTTAAATAATCTTCTAGAAAGATTTTGAGTATGTAGTTTTGTAGCCCATAAAATTTTAGTACAATAAAGGCTCAAAGTTGCTAAAAAATTGCCAAAAATGGCGTTAAAAAGTATAAAATGTATTTAATTTGTCCGAGTTTTGCACAAAGTTTTGGCATTTTTTCTTTATGTTTTTGCCGTAGTATAAGGCATGTTTTTATAAAAAAGTTTCGAAAAGAAATTAAAAAAACTAAAAATATTGAAGTTAAGAAATCCATTTTACGAATTGCTCGGATTCTAAGCGGGTTTGAAGACTCAGTTAGGTGATTTTTATTCAAGTAACCTTCCAAATGCTATGTGGGACATATCGCACATTTGCTGCAAGAGTGTCATAATCCAAAAAATCAAAAAGTCGAGACTACCGGCTTACAGTTTACAGATTACATATGCTCCCATAGTAAAAATGAAGACACGTTTTCTTTTAATCAGCTATCGTTAGCCGATAGAGCAACACAACATTGAAGAAAGAGGTGGCGGACATAATACTTATCTGCATACTTAACTAAATTTTTTATTTTTTTTTATTTTTACTATGACTCTCTTGCAGTTCATGAGATATAAATATATGTATGTATAGTCCCTGTAGGAAATGTATCTGACTTCATTGAAATCCCGCAAAAAGCTCATTACAAGTGGGTTGTTTTTCATCAATTGATAATTTATTTTCTGCAGAGTTTTTCCCAGGCAAATCCGACACCACTCTTTAGAAAACAATTATCTATTGATAAAAAATAATCAACTCATAGTTAGCTTTGTTACGAGATTTCGATAAACACTTCACTTTTAATTAGCTATGACAAAACTAACTTTAAGTTAGTTGTAGAGTCGTGCGGGAGTCATGAAGACGTTACCGGGAGTTTGTTTTCTTAAAACAAAAACATCAATTTAAATATCCTCATACAAAAATTACTTTGAATAAACTTTTTCTACACTTTTCTCGAATTCAAAAACTCAGTATTAATAAAATAAACAAATAAATATTTAAAAAATCTTTCTTACTGGTATTTTTGTTCCTACAAGTTGGCTGACAATTAATGTAGAGAAAACCAGTACTCACTTTTTTGCGGCCATCGCCCTTCAACAGTAGTTAGTTACACCCGATGGACATAAGTAATAAAATTATGCGGCTAAGTGGTTGACTGCTGGGTAGTTATGAGTTTCCTGCAGTGCCTGAGCACACACACACACACACACACACACACACACATACATATCGAATCCAACCGGCGATGGTGAATGCATTTCATTTTCTAAGCTAAATAAACAAGCTTAGATTTACACGAGTAAATTATTTTGCTCTACAAATAAGTGCATGTACACATATATAGGCTCGTATGTACATATATAACTGTAAAAACAAATTTATGTGACTATTATAACCTATGTTATGCACCATAGATTTACCAATTGACTGGAAAATATTACAACATATTACGGCATGTTATGATGGCAAGCAAGATGAAAAAGATTGAAAAAGAATTCAGCAAGTAGGTATTAAGTAATATGTCCATTCCAGTAATGGGCATACTTAAATGCTTTTGTGTCTAAAATACCTATTTGCATAAAATTTAAAGTATTCATGACGTATTGAATAGATGCTAAGTACTAAATACATATTTGAAAACTTAATCTTTTATAAAAGTTGCTCACTAGACTCACCCAGGTTCAAATGACGGCAAGTACGCTAGCCACGGGAGCGCTGCCATCCACGCCCATTAAAGCACTGGAAACACTCATAAACTTTCTGCCCGTAGACCTTTTTCCAGCAGCTTCAGGCAAAAATGAAAGAACCAACTAACCCCAATTCTTTTAGAGATCCACAGACTACACAACACCGAGTTCGGGTATACCGGAAGAACCCACGTGTAGGACGACTCGACAAATCTGGTCCGGCTTCGACAAGAAAATATCCGACACAGGCATTTAGTTAGAAAGTGCTCTACTAAGGCAAGTAATCGGAATTATAACGGGTGATAGGAATTCATGTTAAAGTAAATGGGCTTGCCAGCCAATGATTTCTGCAAAGCTATCGCGACTAATAATAAATTGGGAGTCACTGCCCTCCTGCCCTTTCGGGCACTCATTTCACCACCACCTTTTTGTATGTCTGGCCGACCTAAGCGAAGTAATCGTTCATGCATTCTTAGTTCTACTTCTAGGTGAACGAATGAGATCGAAAACAAGAACTCATTTGGTAAATCAATGGGCCCAAGGGACCTATGTAAGTGTGGGTCTCTCCAGACTGGACACAGTCAGTCACGTCCTAACCGTAACCTAAGCTAGGTTTTTAAAAACTTGTATTCAAGGGTAATGGAGGATTCAAAAAATGAAATAATATCCATTCGACATCCGAAATATTTATAATCAGGCAGATTCTGCAATTCACTTCACAAGAATGAAATTCAGTCAAAGTCACTGTGAATTCAAATTGAATGGTGTGAGTTGCATTTCACTCGGAAATAAATTGCAGAACCTGCCTAAATATATTTTTTAATAATGATATCGGTACTAGCAGTGATGATGATGATGATGTTGCTCTAAAAAAGCTCTTACTTCAGTTTATGTGCTATTTGCAATACATACATACATGTGTATGTACATGTTTATACACTTTTTCCGCAATAGTTATAACGCAAAGTCCTTCAAAATTGTGTGGCTTGTTGGCACGCATAAGTGATTTGCACAACCACTTATGTACATAATTTCATATGAGCATACATACTCATGTACATACATATGTATAAATAAATACACGCTAGTATTCGTGCCCGTGTGACCTGCAATTTTATGCAAATCGCTAGATATTATAAACATGTAATTCTCATTGAACAGCTCAGCGCATTGCAATTAAAATCGACATCAAGGTTATGCATTTTGCAAAAATTGGATGTAAACATATACTATATAATTATATACACGCGTATGTGTGTAAATACATATCGTTGTTTAAAGTACAAAACCGCGTATCGTCATTCTGCAAAACCGCGTAACTGACATTTGCTGCCAAATTTTGGATTTGCTTACGCAAGCTCTTGGCTCAATCCATATCCATTCGTCCTGAAATATACTAGCCAGAAATGGGATTGCTGTATAAACAAGGGAACCATTTTGAAATATGAGTGTTTTTACGCTATAGAAAATAATTTATGCAACTTCACATACACGGTTTTGCATTTTGCTGATACGCGGTTTTCTACATTAAACGACGATATGTAGGTAGGCACATTAAAGGATACTCGTAAATGAAAAATTCATGAAATAAATGCTACAGTTCGAATTCTGATAATATCCACATGCATTAAAACATATACGCATGACCAAATCTCACAAGTTGTTACACTTTTCGACAGAATGGTGGCACACCGATCTTAGACAATGCATTATCTGCAGTTTTGCATAATGAGCAAGATTCCATCGTAAAATTGTATTTAAATGAAAACTTAAAAAATAAAAATTACGAAAAAAACTAAAAATGACAGCTCCTATACACGTAATTGTGTATGTAACGTATACGCCCCGTAACACCATACACAGCAAGCTAACTCTTTTACTCGCACGCCTTAACTTAAGTCATATTATTCAAAAGTAAGTAAATATTGGTGTGAAATATTTTTCTACAGTATTCTTCGCGAATATATACATATATATTAATATCTTCATTTATATAACAATTTCAATATGAATTTCGAGTGTGCCAATAAAAACTGTAAAATTGGAATTTTTCGCGTGACAACGAAAAAATTAGTCATTTTATGCAAGAAGAATGCTTTAGCGTTTTTATCTGCCGAGAGAAGGGAGTGACACTTAAAAAAACAGCTCGTGAGATTTGCTCATATAAGCACCGATAGATACTGCACATGTTTATGTTTAAATCCGTTTGCCAGAGAGCAAAAAACTATTTCTAACCATATGAGCACGGGAGACTTTACATAAATGTTTTGAACAAATTTTACAAAAAATATCTTGCGTTTTTGGTGGATGGTGTCCTAAATTTTTGAATAAAACTATTTTTTATACCCACCACCAGTTTTGCCAGTAAAAATGTTTAGGGATACCGCCTACTGAAGACATACTGGCATACTGGCTCAGCTCTTCAAAACCGGTGGTGAAGAGGCTGGTGTGGCGCATGTACTAAATATTTACCAGAATTTCGCAGTAAGTGACATCCTGGAAAGTACTTCGATAAGCAAATCGATTTTAAAGTCGCTTTTATTACACCTAAGAGATGCAAGTTGCACAATGCCAAACCTAAGTTTGCAATCCCCGAAAAACGGATACCGCTATAGAGTGCAGAATTTTTAGCTCCGTCCAAATTAGGAAAGACCTCACCGCGGCATTTATGTTTTTCAGGTTGTGAGAGACTTTTTATATGTAGGATGCAATTAATTAAAAAGACCAATAATGTCAGCATGGAAATTAAGCAAAAAAAAAAAAGCTCTTGCCAACAAGCGCTACTTTGTGCAAAGCTTGAAAATCTCACACAAAAAGATAACTAATTAAATATCTATCTTTTATTATAAATTTAACTGAATTAATTTTTTCAAATAGGTGGAAACCCGCTGTAAACCTATTCGCGCATACGAGTATATTGCATTTCCCTCGTTTACGTGAAGCCTCTAACTTAATTGCTGTTAGCAAGAACCATTTGCCTTATTGATTACATTCAACTTGAAAATTAATATTCACCAAAAAGTTTGCTTGTTCGATAACAAATTTACTAAGTGTTGCAAAAGAAAAGTTTGCGAACAGTTATATAGCAAAAGTGCAAAAGTGCATAAATAACAAAAGCGAAAAAGGAAACATTATAAAAGAGAAACTACCATCTTTAGTAGGTCACACGCATAGCTGAGGCATATTTATGTAGTTGAGTATTATTAGAGCAAAGGAAAGTATATTTTTGAAAAGCATTTGTCATGCATGCGCACCGAAAGGCAAATTTAATAATCTGGGAAGACGAAGACGAAGATAGCACACATACTTTGAACTGTTTTTATAAGCCCTTAAAATTATTTTAGTTTCAAGCTGATACGGGGAATTTTTGATAACAACCAGGCTAGGCTCAGTTATGCTCTTAAATATGCAGCTATGTAGTAGGCATAAGAGTCAGTAGCCTTAAATCTTTGTTAGTGTGTTATAGTGGCTTAAGGGATCATTTGTGTTGCAATATTAATGAAAGTTTGTGTCTTTGTGTATTCAACAAAAAAAAAATAATATTAAAATAAAAATGTTGTGATAAGCATAAAAGCGTACTTATGTATATATGAACATACAACACATGCTTACGAATTTAAGTAATGTAAGTAGATGGAT
>NW_023460865.1:0-31160 GCF_013731165.1 Rhagoletis pomonella | reverse complement strand
ATACGTATCTATGCACATACGTATCTATGCACATACGTATCTATGCATATATGTATGTTTCTATGCACATACGTGTCTATGCACATACGTAGCTATGCACATACATACATATGTACTTAGGTATGTATATCAGCATTTTAGTTGAAAGTACGTTTTGATCGTCGCTCTCTTCATCGCTCCACTACATTCCTGTCCTTAGTTTTATTCAGATACCACAAATGCGCGATCCAGAAAATTCTTCTATCATTCTTGCTACAAATGTATGTTTTCTTCGAAAATACTCAAGTACTACCAGTAGAGTACTCTACTGTCAAATACCTTTTACTCGCAGTAGTTGCGGAAGGCAAAGTAAATACTTTACGCGTCTTGCTATTGATCGGTAGTTTACGTACGCTTGCAGAAACTTGACTTACTCACACTTGACCCGAACGATGAGAGTAAAGGAAGGAAAGTATTTGCGCGGCGACCTTGTTAGGCCCTTTAAATGGAATTGCGCAGGGGTTTAATATGTATATATGTATGTAATATAGGTATTTTTATATATACATATATATAACATGTATATCCGATTTTTGTACAATTCCTGCATTGTTAAAATGATAAGTATTAATAAAAACAATGAATATTGCGTTTAAAAAGTAAAATATAAAAATGTGAATATCTCTAAAAAAGAATTAGCTACGATTTTGATCTCGATGGATTTCGAACCTAGAAATGAAGTAGAAAAAGGCTGTGAAAGCCGATTTTTGGCACACTTCTATAAAACTTAAGACTGATTCAAGACCGCCGTGTACCAAAGCCAATAATAATAATAATAATAGATTGGCGAATACACACATGTTAGTGATTGGCCGAGTTGTTGTTGTTGTTGTTGTAGCGGCTACAACAACCCCGCCCAGGACGGTTGGTATCTCAGTCGTTGTCGTCAAGTTCCACTAACGGCAGCCCTAGGAAGCGTGCAGCTTCTGTAGGGTTGGTCCACAGGGACAAGGCCGTTAGGGTTGTCGGGTTTTCCGGGCATGCGAAGAGATGTTTCGAGTCATGTGGGGTCTCTCCGCATGCCGGACACTCATTTGGCACATCCTTATTCAATCTACTCAGGTAGGAGTTTAACTTGCTGCAGTAGCCGGAGCGAAGTTGGGCTATTGTCGTTCGTGTCTCCCGAGACAGATGAAGCTCCGTCTCGTCTATGTCCGGGGGCGGTATGCCTAGAACGGCATTCACAGGTCTAGAGTCTACATAACTCGAGACTGACTCCCTGTGAATGCCGTTAAGGGCCAGTCGGTAAGCTGACGGGTCCAGAGGTTGCTTGATGAACCTCTGGACTTCGTCCGTCAGTTCATATAGATGCCTCCTGACGTGCCTAGGCGAGGGCTCCTCTGCAAGCAGCTGTCTGTTTGGGTGGCCACTTCTGTGGCTCCCGATCAGGAACTGCTTGAAGAGCATTATGTTGTGCTCCTATACGGGGAGCATATGCGCCTCGCCGTGGAGATGGTGGTCGGGCGACATCAGGAGGCATCCTGTCGCTGCCCTGAGTGCGGTGTTCTGTACAGTGTGTAGCTTCGTCCACTGCGTCCTACTAGTCCCCGGTGACCACACTGGCGCTGCGTAGTTTCAAACAGGCCGGCCTATTGCCTTGTATGTTGCCAGCAACGTTTCTTTGTATTTTCCCCAAGTACTGCCGGCTAGCGACTTGAGGACCTTGTTGCGGCTCTGTACTCTATAAGCAATAGCGGTTGCGTGCGCCGAGAACGAGAGCAGGCTGTCGAATGTTACTCCCAGTATTTTGGGGTTATTCGCCGTCGGAATTGGTGTGTCATCGACGTGAATTCCCAGTGGTAGCCTGACCTCCTTCGTCCAGGTTGTGAACAGGGTCGCAGAGGATTTCGTAGGGGAGAGGGCTAGACACTTTGCAGTGAAGAAGCGAGAAAGTTCGGAGAGATACCCGTTTACTTTCGAACACGGGCCATCAATTCCATTCCCAGTCGCCATGATCGAGCAATCGTCGGCGTAAGAGACAATCGAGACTACCTCTGGTGATGATGAAGTTAAACAGTAGCGAGGAAAGGACATCACTCTGTGGAACTCCCTGTTTTATTTTTCTGAATTTACTCGTTTTGTCTCTAAACATTACCGACGAGTGTCGACCACTCAGATAATTTGCCGACCACCGTTTGAGCCTCTGTGGGAGAGAGGAGGCCTCTATATCTTCTAGTAGCGTGGAATGGCTGACGGTGTCAAACGCCTTTGACAAGTCCAACGTTACTAGAATCGTTCTCTCACAGTGTTTATGGCGTTAAGTGCTGTTGTTGTACTGTGCACTTTACGGAAACCATGCTGATGCTTCGCTGGGGTCAAGTGGTTTGTGAAATACGGGAGTAGCAAGGCCTCGAGTGTCTTCGCTTCCGGGGAAAGGAGTGTTATCGGACGATAAGAATCCCCTTTGTTGGCAGGTTTCCCCGGTTTGAGCAGTGGAACCACTTTCCCCACCTTCCAGATGTCTGGGATGATGAGAGTGGCCATAGACAAATTGAGGACCACCGTTAGGTACGCTACCCCCGCAGGACCCAAATTTTTCAGGATCAGCATGCATATTCCGTCGGGACCCATGGCTTTGGAGGCTTTCGCCTTCCCGATGGCCACCTGAACTTCACCGCAAGTGAAAGCAAGGGAGGCACAGGTTGTTGGCAGTTTGTGCAGCCTTCTGGTCACTCGACGCTTGGCCGTGTCCACCGGAGGATGCAGTATGAACTGCCGGCTAAAATAACTCGCGCATCGCTCCGGGTCCGACGAGGCATGGTCGCCGAAAGAAATTTCGACTCTGTCGTCGTGCTTCGTCGGATTGGACAGTGACCTCACGGTTGCCCAAAGCTTACTCACACCAGAGGCGAAGTTACAGGTCTTCAGATGCTCCTTCCACTTCTTCCGCTTATGTACGTTTACTAGTTGCCGAATCTCCGCGTTGAGATCCCTAATACGGGGATCTCCGGGATCGGCCTGACGAAGGCTGTCGCGCTCATCGGCTAGAACAGCCGCTTCGGCAGGGAAGTTTGGACGTGGGTCCGTTATACATCCTGCCGGTATGAAGCGAGCTGCAGCAGCAGTGACAGCCCTGCGGAACTTACGTTCACCGAGATGGACGTCGGTTGGTGTGGGAAGCGCAGTGAAGGTGTTTTCAGTAAACTCCGCGTAACCTTTCCAATCAGCTTTAGAGAAGTTGATATAGGTCCGGTGTTTAGCGGAGGCAAAGTCGGTTGGTTTATCTATCGAGATGACTATGGGTAGATGGTCTGATGCTAAAGTCAGCATAGGTCGCCATGTTATGCTGTTTATCAGACCAGCACTGACTATGGTGATGTCTGGCGAGCTGCTGCAGTTACCCATAATCCTGGTGGGTGCGTCGTCGTTCATTGTGCAGAATGTCGAATCGTCTATCTGCTCAGCCATTTCTGTTCCCCTACGATCGTTTGACAGGCTTGAATGCCAAAGATCGTGATGCGCATTAAAGTCCTATATCAGGGTGATATCCTGCCGGGCAGCAGGTGACAGGGGGTATGTATATGTTAAATATTTCGAGCTCAACATCGCCTGACCGGATAGCAATGCCCTGACATTCTAGGGTGGTATCCCTGCGGTCGATGACTGCTTCGATAAGACGATACTGCACGGTGTGGTGCGTGATGAACGCTAACAGTAGCTACACACGACGAGCATATCCGCGCACATGTGCGGCTTGCGGGTCATGCTCGTCGTTTGTAGGGCGGTTTGCGAGCATGCTCGCCAAAAATCAAAACATTTTGATTTTCAGCGAGCATGCTCGTCGTTTGTAGCGTGGTTTGCGAGCATCGCATTGGAAACAAAAACAACAACCTCACTTTGTGTTGATGCTTGCAGTGTGCACATCGCGGATAAATGCATCCAAGCCATGTGCGTTAATTGAATTTTTGATAAATGAGGCTAAATTACTATATGTATATGTATGTACATACATATAAGTAAAATATAAATAAATTTAAGTAACGCATACATAAAAAACCCTAAGTCATAAGTATTTCAATTGCATCATCCGCGTCTTTCCTTTCCATGTTTACGCTTTGAGTACAAAATCACTTATGAGCCGCTCGCCGTCTGTAGCAAACGACAGCGAGCATGTTGGCGCACATGTGCGCGGATATGCTCGTCGTGTGTAGCTACTGTAAGCCACCACCATTATCTCGCTCGCGATCTCGACGGTGCACGTTGTACCCGGCACAATTCAACAAAGTTGAATTGCTGTGCAACTTCGTCTCTTGGACCGCAGCTATCAATATACCATGCCGACACATGAAGACGGTTATCTCCTCAATCTTGCTCTGTAGCCCGTTGCAGTTAAATTGAAGGAGCTTCATGTGGTTCGGGAGACGTGTCGTGATGTGGGGTTTAAGGGATGTGTGTGTTCTCACCGCCGTTGGCTGTGTGCGCTGCTGTTATGGTTGCCGCCCTGTGGTGGTGGCGGGAGGCGTCATAGTTGAGGCCTGCGGCCGAGCAGAGCAACACGGGCTCTCGAGGTTCCCAGTCCAATCTCGCGTGGTAAAGTGGCACCAGCCAAGGCAGGTGTTGCACTTGACTGATGTCACATCACGGAATATCCTGGTCTGACATACCGTGCAGATTGTAGGGGGAACCAGGAGCTGTTGGCGGCGGCGTGTGGGTAGTGGTGCGGTTGTGTGTGTTATGTGGTCTGTCGTGGCGATGGTATGGTCTGTGGTGTTATTATGTTGTTGTGCTGTGGTGACTGTGTGAGGCTGCTCGGATGGACTGAGGTTAGCCGTGAAGGCTGCTCTGTTTGAGCAACAGTGGGCCACGTACGACGTGGTCCACTGTCGATGTGTCCGTAGTCCTGAGCAGACTCTAAGGTGACTCCACCCCTCGCAGGCATTACACTTGACTGAGTTGGAGTTGTGGTGTAGTCGTCTCCGGCATACACAGCAGGTGTAGATTTCTGGCACTGGGTTTGACTCGATGCCAGCCCTGAGTAGAAGATTACGTAGTGAATGTAGCCCTATGGACGAACAACTTCTGAGATACTTCGCCGACCTAAATGGGGTTAGATCGCCGAAACAACAGCCCTTGGCCGGGTAAAACCCGAGTCATTCCGGTACGTAGAACCGGCTGTCGTGGGAATGCCGAGCATCTCCTCCGGTTGGTGGCATGCGCCTTGATGTTGTCACAAAAAGGTGAGGGACCTACAGTTTTACGCCGACTCCGAACGGCGATTGTAGTTTTATGAGAAGCTGTTTTTTATGGCAAAAATACATTCGGAGGTTTGCCATTGCCTGCCGAGGGGCGACCGCTATTGGAAAAAACTTTTTTGTTCTTTATTTTTTTATGTTTAGTTGAACCGGAATGGTAGCCCACAGTGCTAACCGCTACACCACACTGCTAAATCTTCAAGAAGGTGAGTAGCAACAGCCGCCAAAGCCAATGGTTTAGAAATTTATGTTGAAGGTATGGTTACTGACGGTAATTATTTCACTGGCTGTTTTTTCTGTTGAAAAGAAATACCAGCCAACATCATAAAAAATTAAATGGCAAAGGTTTTTCTCAGACAAAAATACAAATTATTTTTGTCTTAAACTTGTGTCTTTCAGTGAGTGTTTGAATATTTCTCTTAGAATTTTGGTTACTTTAAAAACCTTTGAAAATGTTATTTGTAGTTTTTGTATCTATTCTGGGCTGTTCTTTTTAACTCACTATGAACGCGTATTCTTTCATATCAACCACCTAGTGTATTTTAAATATACTTACTTTGCTCTTCCCGTATGGTTCGGCAGCGCGCTCCTAAATAGTTGCGTAAATTAACGGCATGTATTGCAGCACAAGCCCGCTTGTCTAATGTCGCCTCATTTCCTATCCAAAAATATATTTTCCATGCAAGTTGACCCAACTCATCACAATATGTTTTAAGTACAATATAACAATCGCCTTCATAAAATTTTCCATGAGCTACTTCTTCAATTTTGTTTGGCAAAAAATTTTCAATTTCCCATACAGTTAGTCCTGGACTTTTACCGTCTTCTTTCTCAAAGATCTTCGAATAGTCTAGTTGAGGTTTTTCCAATGATTCATCCCATCGCTTCGGTTTAAGTGATTCTGGTTGCATGTCATCGTTCAGGCAAAGGCTTTCGTCCTTCTCTTTTGCTATATCTTTCATACCCTTTAGTATTTTAGCAGAATCCTGATTGGACTCTGCTCGTGGACCTCGACGTAAACGTATTTTGCGTGCAGTAGAATCTTTAGTACTAGACGCTGCTGGTACTGCAGTGGGCACAGCAGCACCAGCAAGAAGTAACTGAGTTTGTAGGGAAAAGTCTATGTTATAGAACTCAACGCCAGCCCCCTTAATTGCCTCAGAGGGCTTGGGCGGCATAATTAGATCTGTATTGTTGCGTAAATCAAGTTGATCTAGTCCTTCAAGAAGGTGAATAGCATCTGGTAAAGTTATAAGCCTATTTGAGCTTAAATTAAGCTTTTTCAAAGCTCCACAACGACATAAGCCTTCTGGTATCATCTCCAAAACGTTATTAGACGCTGAAAATACCTGTAGTGAACACAACTTCCCTATTCCAGACGGAATTCCATTAAAATCCAAGAGATTGTCGTTTAAATAAAAGCAACGAAGTTGTATTAGTTTACATATTGCAGATGGTAATGATGTTAATTGATTGCGGGATAAATTTAGTACTTCCAGTTTTTGCCAGCTGTCAATGTTTGAGCTTAGCTCCGTAATAGCATTTTCACTAAGATTAATACGTTTCAAATTGTGCAAATTGTATACACAATCTGGAATCTTTGGTAACATATTTTTTGATAAATCTAGTTCCGCTAAATTTGATAAGCTATCCAAAGTGGTCGGGAAATTTAATAGATTACGTTGTGTGTTACGCATGTTAAGACTCTCAAGGTTTTGCAGAGATGGTAATTGGCGTAGCTGAAACAATTCCAAAGGGTTATCCGCCAAATTCAGAGTTTGTAAATTCGCTAGCCGACGTGTTTGTGGTGGCAACGTTTCTAAGCGGTTATGAGAGAGGTCAAGAAATAGCAAGTCAGTCAAATGTATGAAAAGTGTGGTTGGAATAGATTCTATCTGGTTGTGGCTGAGATTTAACACCAAAAGACTTTTGGCGCGCTCCAAGCCATCCGGAACTTCTTTAAGCTTATTATGTGACAGGTCCAAAGTAGTTAACTCTTCTAATCGAAACAGCTCCTCTGGTATGCCACTGTTTTTTATTTGATTGTATCTTAAATTTAAGGACCGTAAACACGTTAGTTCCGTCAATTCCCCATAAAGCTTTTCCAACTTGTTATGTTTTAGTGAAAGATGTTCAAGTTTAAACAAATTCCCCAATTCTTCGGGAATTTCACAGAGACGAGTGCTGTCCAAGGTTAACCATTGCACTCGATTCATCTGTTTAATGGCTGTTGGAAAATGGTCTTCCTAAAAAGATATTAAATAAGAAATCTTGGTCACTAAGTTATAATTTTGAATATGTATATTAGACTGATTAAAAAAAAATCGACTAATTAGTTAAGCTCAATAAAAACTTTTCTAACACCACTTTGTAACTGTGAAAAAGTACTAATGTGTACAAATGTATAAATCGTGTGATCCCTGCTTCAGTATTGCAAACTAATTTTACTTCGATAATTATTTTTATTTCGATAATTCATAGCCGAGAAAACAAATTCCAAAGTTGAAAACAATTTTTTTCTAAGTAATTTATATGGAAAATAGAAATCCGGGATGCGCGCACTTTTAAACTTAATATTAAGGGTTGCGCTTTTAACAGGCATTTTTTTTATCCCCCGGAGGTATTGAAGAGGGGGCTATTAAAAAAAAAGTGAGTAGGTTTTTTTGAATCGGTATAATGCATATGTACATGCATGTTAGTCATCATCACTGAAGTGCAAAAAGTCCTAAATATCTAATGGTGATTTTGTCTCTACCAAAAAATTTCGCATTTGATTGCCTCTTTATCTTTTCGTGTTCGATTCTAAAATAAGAGCAAACGGAGAGAAAATTTTGTGTTATTTTTTTAAAATATCACACTTTTGTAAGGCAAAAAAGGCTTACTTATTACGTCGGCACTTATTACGTGGGATTTGGTGGTCCCATATTCTTAATCACGTGCGCAGTTTGCTTAAGGATTGCACTTTTGTTTAAAAGTACGGGAAATGTTCGGTTATTTGTACAATAATTTTGTGGTAGGGTGGAGGGGCGAGGGTGAGGCACCTAAAGCTCCACCCTTTAGAAAAAGGACTGTCCAAACTTTAAGAAAACTCACCCTACCCCCCTCTGTACAGACTCCTGGAGACCATTTCCGCGTTGGAAACCTTCGGCCGCGCTTAGAAAAAATAGACCTTATCAGGCCCATCCCGCTACGACAGCCACTCGAAATTAATAATAAATTAGTGCTCGAAAATTTGAAATCTTTCGAAAAGATTAAAGTTAATCCCTTGACTACACATGTATGTTAAACTTTTTTGATTCGGGTAACACGTTTGGACACAATATCCCAAATTAATTGTACAAATAACCGAATCGTTCCCTAAGATACTTTTATGTTATTTTTATAAGAAATAATTAGGGTATTTTTAAATTATTTGTACAATGATTTTGGGTCGTTGTGTCCAAACGCGTGATTCGAATCTTAAAACTTGAACATACACGTGTGATGAAAGGATTAAACTTAAACTTAAAACAAAGATTTCAAACTTGCAAGCACTGGTTTATTAATAAATTCAGTTAAAAAACTACACTTTTTTGTAAATTACGATGTGGGTTCTGCGCAAAAATACTGTGGACGGCGTAGCCGGAGCTATACACACAAGCAATGTTGTATTTCTTTGACAATAGAAGAGCGACTTCCGCACTCTTCTCAGGCAACGCAGAGAATTCTACCTAGTAAGAGTTGTAATCCTTAAGCGCGGCCAAAGGCCGCCTACGCATAAAGAACTTCTACCAAAAATATTGTGATCAGCGTATCCGGAGTTGGAATGTGTGGAAAACAGAAAGGAGACATCTACTTAAGCGCGGACGAAGGTCGCCTACGCAGAAATATCTTATTCAATGGAAGCCTCCGGAGCCTGGGGTCTTCACCTTTATGCACAAGAAATATATTATATTATTATATACCCTTGGAGGGCCAACTCTTCTCCGGCAACACGGAAAACCTTCATCAGTGCCTTCATCCACTCAAAACAAATGAAAACGCAAGTAAAAATTGTAACCCTAGTGACCCATAGGAGCCCCAGGCAGTCTGTGGCTGCATTTTTGTATTGGGTGGTATACGCAACCCAATTCCAATAGGATGAAATGCTTCAAAATTGAATTTTTTATTGGCATTTCAGAGAGAATGTTAATAGTTACGGCGGCTCGATCACGATAACCGGGGCGACAAACTCAGAATAAGGACGTCGATAGAGGGTTTTGAAGCTAGTATTACGGTAAATTTTTTTTTCATGGGAAAGGAAAACTACGGGAGTTACCAAGGGTCAAAGCTCAAATTCATACTCTTTTCTAAATCCAAAAATCCCGAAAACGAAAGCACGGATCATAAAATTGTTTATGTCATTCAATAGGAAAAATTAATGGCTTTAATACGATATACAAATGTTACATGCATCTTATAAATGTTTAGCAATCATTCAATTTAACTGAAAAAAGTTAAAAAAAATTTTAAACATCCACATAATTTTTTAAAAGTTGCTTTCTTTAATATATGTAAAAATTGTATAATTCAATAGTATATAAAACAAAGTTTTCATTTATACAACATGATGTCTTCAGTCCGTGCTATACAATGTTACACCGGCTACGCTATCCACAGTATTTTCGTGCAAAATTTATTACTGCGTAGGCGGCCTTACATCCCTTACTACGTAGAATTCTCCTTTCTGTGTTGCCAGAGAAGAGGTGCGGAACTTCTCTCTGCGGAGGCGGTCTTCGGCCGCGCTTTGGGATCATAACCCTTACTACGCAGAATTCTCCTTTCTGTGTTGCCGGTGGAGAGGGGCGGAACTTCTTTCTGCTTAGGTGGCCTTCGACCGCGCTTAGGGATCGTAACCCTTACTTGGCAGAATTCTTCTTTCTGTGTTGCCGGGGAATAGGGGCGGAACTTCTCTCTTCGTAGGCAGCCTTCGGCCGCGCTTAGGTATCATAACCCTTACTACGTGGAATTTTCCTTCCTGTGTTGCCGGAGAAGAGGACCAGAACTTCTCTGCGAAAGCGGCCGTCGGCCGCGCTTAGGGATCATAACCCTTACTAGGCAGAATTCTCCTCTCTGTGTTGCCAGAGAAGAGGGGCGGAACTTCTCTTTGCGTAGGCGCGCTTAAAATTATAACACTTACTACGCAGAATTATCCTTTTTGTGTTGCCGGAGAAGATATACAATTTTCCAAAATTTTAATGTATGCAGATGATGTAAAGCTTTATAAATCGTACGTTTCAATTAAAGAAAGGTCTTTGCTACAATCAGACTTAAACAGCATGGCTTACAGTTGTCAAGTAAATCGTATGCCTCTAAATCTTAAGAAACGTAAAGTAATGTGCTTCTCGCGAACAGCTGTTCATTCCGCTTCTTATACAATAGGTAACCATAACCTGGAACAGGTATACAAATTTTGTGGACCTTGGTATCACAATGGATCATAAGCTTAATTTTAATCTTCATATTAATGTGACAGTCAACAAGGCTAAAGGTGTACTTGCATTTGTGAAACGATGGTCAAAAGAATTTTGTGACCCTTATATCACTAAAACCCTGTTTACAACATTAGTTAGGCCAATTCTGGAATACGGTTCGGTGGTTTGGTATCAAAGATAGAATCAATTCAAAAACAATTCCTACTTTTTGCTTTAAGAAATTTCCGTTGGGATTCTCAATATAATCTAACGGAAGGAACGGAGTGAATGCATCCCTGAATAAATCCCAGCTCACTGGACGGCAGCCTACGGCAGCTAGAGCATGCCTCCATCAATGGAGTCCCCCAAGTGATACATGGTAGAAGGGTTACATCTTGCGCTACCGCTTCATTAGCCTGGTCACATATCTCACTCTCACTCTCATTCTCTCTCTCTCTCTCTCGCATATCAAGCATATGGAGTGCGTCGTTGCCTTGATGTGCACCTATACACCATACGGACTCATTGAGCTCGATACATAAACACTCGCAAAAATAATCCCTACCTCCTCTACTACTCTACCTCGATCACTACACTAAACCTGGTTTCCCGCTCTCCCTCAGCTAAACATGGTCCTTCGAGCCGGATCACCCGCGGCTTATGATACAATCCACTAGACGATCAAGTCGTCTAGGAGGCCAGGCTGTTTAAGCGACCTATGCCATCCCCACGAACACCCACACGCATTTATATTGCATTTCCCGCATAAACCAAGTGCAGCGAACACACACATGCACCTGTATTGCACTCCCGCCCAAAACCAAGTGCAGTGAACAAACACACTCACTTGTGTTTAAAGGTAATTCCCTCGTTCTTAATTCGCTCGTACTCATTCCGCTTCTTATACAATAGGTAACCATAACCAGGAACAGGTACCAGGTGTGGACCTTGGTATCACAATGGATCCTAAGCTTAATTTTAATGTTCATATTAATGTGACAGTCAACAAGGCTAAAGGTGTACTTGCATTTGTGAAACGATGGTCAAAAGAATTTTGTGACCCTTATATCACTAAAACCCTGTTTATAACACTTTTTAGGCCAATTCTGGAATACGGTTCGGTGGTTTGGAATCCAAGGTATCAAATTTACTCAGACAAGATAGAATCAATTCAAAAACAATTTCTACTTTTTGCTTTAAGAAATTTCCGTTGGGATTCTCAATATAACCTTCCACCTTATACGAGCCGATTAAAACTTATTAATCTTCCTACACTTTCCAGCCGCAGGCAAATGATTGGTACAATTTTTATAGTTAAATTACTAACAGGCTCAATTTCAAGTCCGCTTTTTCTGGGCGAAGTTAGCCCTAATGTTCCCTCCCGGGTATCAAGACTCTTTTGTCCCCTATTTCCGAAAGCTTGTAAAATTTATTTTGAATTGCACGACCCACTCCGTTGCTTATGCCAGGATTTTAACTCTCATTCCAGCACGTTTGATATATCAGATCCGCTTTTCAGCATTAAGAAATCGATACTGTCCTCTCTCAATAAATGAATCATTAAAATAAAGACATAAAATCGGCTGATGAATTTAGTTCTGTAGCTGAACAGTTTTAGATCTCGACACTTAACAAACTCCTGCCTATCGTGACTCGGCGCAAAAATTTAAAATACTGGTTCCGTACGTCATGCGGACTGCGCCCCTCGTGCGGATGGGCGGGAATGGAGGGTAAAACCCGTTGAGATTATTATTAAAAGAGGGGACAATACTACAACTACAATAGGTGTAAGGTTGTCACTTGCTTGTAAATGCATTTAAATCTTTTATTATCACTAAATTCTTGAACCTCAAAAGCAGATCAAGTCTTTATACCAAATTAAAATCACTTGTTCTTCTTCAGCTGCGTATCCATTTGCTGGATGTTCGCGATTACATTCATACAATACGTTTTAGTTTATAGTTTTGATCATCATATCAAATTCCTCTCTGTTTTTCGCTTTGTCCATCATTTATCCAATTGTTTTCAATACAAGTAATACAAGGAAAGCTCAAGGGACGCAGAGGAGCAGGAAGAAGAAAAATCAAGTGGTTGGATAACATCTGCGTCCCTTGAGCTTTCCTTGTATTAAAAGCCTCATTATTTCATAATTCTGTCCCCTTATAATGTGTCCAAGATAGGCAGTTTTTCTTATCTTTATTTCCCTTAAGAGTTGTTTCGTCGTGTGCACCTTCTGTAACACCATGTTATTCGTTATTTTATCGGTCCAATTAATTGTTAACATTATCCTATAGCACCACATTTCGAAAGCTTCCAGTCGGTTCAAGCTCGTTCGTTTAAGAGTCCATGTTTCGCACCCATATAGGAGAGTCGAGTTGTGTTTAAGCGACTTATGCATTTCCCACATAAACAAAGAACAGCGAACACCCGCACGCATTTATATTGCATTTCCCGCATAAACCAAGTGCAGTGAACACACACACACACTTGTATTGCGCTCCCGCCCAAAACCAAGTGCAGCGAACAAATACACGCACTTGTGTTTAAAAGTAATTCGCTCGTTCTTAATTGGGTATGCATTTTTTTTATGCAATTCTCAAACATCTCTTTGCTGAACTTAGTGAAGTGATAAGTCGCTGGCATTTTCAGCTCTGGTCAACGCTCAACCAGCTTGGCTATCACACGGTACTTTAAGCATCGCTCCCACTCTACTCCCGGAGTGAATGCTTCCCTGAATAAATCCCAGCTCACTGCACAGCAGCGTACGGCAGCTAGAGCATGACTCCTCCAATGGAGTCCCCAAATTGATACATAGTAAAAGGGTCACATCTTGCGCTACCGCTTCATTAGCCCGGTCACATATCTCACTCTCACTCTCTATCTCTCTCTCGCAGAGCAAGCATATGGAGTGCGTGGTTGCCTTGATGTGCACTTATACTCCATATGGATTCATTGAGCTCGATACATAAACACTCGCAAAAATAATCCCTACCTCCTCTACTACTCTAACTCGATCACTACACTAAATCTGGTCTCCCGCTCTCCCTCAGCTAAACATGGTCCTTCGAGCCGGATCACCCGCGGCTTATGATACAGTCCACTAGACGATCAAGTCGTCTAGAAGGCCAGGCTGTTTAAGCGACCTATGCCATTCCTGCATAAACAAAGTACAGCGAACACACACACGCACTTGTATTGCACTCCCGCCCAAAACCAAGTGCAGTGAACAAATACACGCACTTGTGATTAAAGGTAATTCGCTCGTTCTTAATTCGGTATGCATTTTTTACGCAATTCTCAAATATCTCTTCGCTGAACTTAGTAAAGTGATAAGTCGCTGGCATTTTCAGCCATGGTCAACGCAAAACCAGCTTGGCTATCACACGATGCTTTAAGCATCACTCTCACTCCACTCCCGGAGTATTTTTGGTATGGTAGTAAGCTACGGCTTACAAGCCACACTGGGGCTCTGCATGAATGCATCCCTGAATAAATCCCTGCTCTTTGCACAGCAGCATACGGCAGCTAGAGCATGACTCCACCAATGGAGTCCCCTCTCTCTCGCATAGCAAGCATAGAGTGACTGCCTTGATGTGCACCTATACACCACGATTGAGAGAAATAGAGATTGCGCCAATCGCGGTACCGCTAATCCGCTCTTTGTGATTTTGACAGAATGAGCTGTGTGCGTGACGTCATCTTGGTGCAATTGTTGAATGTGAGCATACGAAAAAAACCAAATAACAATTTTAATATTTGTACATTAAAAGGCAAAACGAAGTGTGCAGTGGCGAAGTGTAATAGTGAAAACAAAAGGAAAGCGTCGTTTCCTACGGACGCAAACCTGGCGAAAAAGTGGAAGCAGTTCTGCCGGGGAGGATATGCATTAAACACCAAATCGAGCTTTGTGCTATGTTTGAGCTATGAGCTTCTACATGGAACTATGTTGGCCTTTCCTTGGTGAATTGTTGTAGGTATATTTCCACGGTGAATGTAGACAGTTGCTGGTTTAGTTTGCTGGCAATGGCATACATACAAAAGTAGTTTCTACAGTAAATAGATATATGAACTTCTCTACCTACTTATTTTTGTTAGCATCTGATTCTTTTAGTGCTGGTATGAGGTAATGCACCAGTGGATAAGGTCGCCAGGCGTTAATTCAAGCGGCATCTTACCGCGCTGTTACGTACCTAATAACAGTGGCCAAATTATTATACATTTAAAAGTTCAGCTTAAATTATGTTTTACTGACATAGAATATTTGCTTCCAAAAAAGTCACACTCATGCATCCTCTCGTAATTGGTACAAAAGTCATCAAATAAAAGCTGTGGAGTCAACAGCTGTGGAGTTTATGGTGGTTGGCTACCGTCCACAAATGTAAATATGCACTCTGCATGGCTTTTTAAAATGGCAAGTCCAAAGATTCACTTTGCTGCACACCTTCCTTTTGGTCTACATGAAATTGCAAACACTGTTCATACATCCATTTTTTTATGTGCTAAAAATCGTACTTATCTAAAGGGCTACATGTCCAAAATTATTGCTACGTGTTCCTAATTAATCAATTTTTATATATTTATTGATTCATGCAAAATTGGGCCATGTAATATTAAAATTAACACATTTTTCTGCATTGTTTACATATTTTTATATGCGTTTTGGCATTTCTCTCTCGCAATTGCACCAAGATGACGTCACGCAAAAATTACGCTCAAAAATCCTCTCTCATTGGCGCAATCTTGTATTCTATTATTCTTGCCTATACACCATACGGACTCATTGAGCTCGATACATAAACACTCTCAAAGGTAATCCCTACCTCCTCTACTACTCTAACTCGATCACAACTCTAAACCTGGTCTCCCGCTCTCCCTCACTATCACTATGTCACTATCTTCTTTATCCTACTGAAGGCTGCTCTTGCTATTTCTATTCTGCTGTTAATTACGTTGTCATATTCCCATTTGTCACTCAGCCAGCTTCGCAGGTATTTAAAACTGTTAACTTTTTCACCGTTTATATTATTTATTGTTAGGCTAGTATTAGGGCAGTGTTGTCCACTTTTATTTATGATCATGTATTTTGTTTCGTCAATGTTAATTTTTAGTCCGAATTCTTCGCTATGTCTTTCCACTTTGTTGAGTATTGTTTGCAGATCTGTCATATTACTTGAGATCAGAGTTGTATCGTCCGCGTATCGAACGTTGTTGATACATATGTCGTTTATTTTTATACCAGCCTCGTTATGTAGAGCGTCAGCGAAGATTTTTTCCGAATATATGTAAACAGAAGTGGCGATAGTATGCAGCCTTGTCTAATCCCCTATTTATTTTAATAGCTTCAGTTTTATTGCCATCAATTTCAGCCGTTTGTCTCCAGTATAATCTTTGGATGCATTGAATTTCATATTTATTTATGTCTAACGGTTGTATTTAATATACGCATCAGTTTACTGTGCTGTACTTTATCAAAAGCTTTTTCGTAGTCAATAAAACACAAGAAAACATCCTGGCTAGTGTCTTGGCACCTCTGTACACGTATTTGTAAGCTGAAACGTGCCTCTCTTGTTCCCATGCCTTCCTTAAAACCAAACTGCGTATTTCCCATGAGACCATCGCACTTGTTGTATATTCGCCTATGTATAATTTTTAAAAATATTTTCAACGTATGGCTCATTAGACCTCCGCTAGGGCAGGCACCTTGTCGCTGGTGCGAGGGCTTAGCCGAATCTCTAATCGGTCCTTCCCTGGATTAGGGTATCGCGAATGCTCTCGCAGCGTCCGCGCTGCCCTGACTCAGCTTAGGGCCGCTGGTGGACCAAGAACTGCCCCCTCCTAATCTAAGGTGTGACGCGAAACCGAACCCATTGGACGGTTTGCAGCCAGGAGGGAAAACCGGCTGTATTTCGCTTTTAAAACGAAAGTATGCATATGCATAATTTCGGCATTTCCTCATATGCAGTATTTCGATTTTCAACCGAAACTGTGCATGTATGCATTACTTCGGTTTTAAACCGAAACTGTGCATGCATGCATTATTTCGGTTTTTGTTATATGCATTATTTCGGTTTTCAACCGAAACTGTGCATGTATGCATACCTACGTCTTTCACATATGCATTATTTCGGTTTTCATCCGAACCTGTGCATGTATGCATTACTTCGTCTTTCACATATGCATTGTTTCCGTTTTGAACCGAAATTTTGCATGCATGCATTATTTCGGTTTTTGTTATATGCATTACTTCAGTTTTCTGACGAAAGTGTGCATATGGATAATTTAGTTTTTTTCTAATATGAATTAATAACTTCTACTTAGTAAGGGTTTTAATCCAACAGCGCGGCCGAAAGCCGCCTGCGCAGAGAGAAGTTCTGCGCATAATTACTTCCGCCCGTCTTCTCCGGCAACACAGAAAGGAGAGTTCTACTTAGTAAGGGTTATAATACCTAAGCGCGGGTGAACACCGCCAACGCAGAAAAAAGTTCTGCGCAAAAATACTTCCGGTCCCCTTTTTCGACAACACAGAACGGAGAATTCTGCTTAGTAAGGATTATAATCCCTAAGCGCGGCCGAAGGCCGCCTACGCCGAAAGAAGTTCTGCGCAAAAATACCTCCGGTCCCCATTTCCGGCAACACAGAAAGGAGAGTTCTACTTAGTAAGGGTTACAATCCCTAAGCTCGGCCGAAGGCCGCCTACGCAGAAAGAAGTTCGTTTTCATGTAAGCACTATTTCGGTTTTTCTCATAGGTTTTTTTTCGGTTTTGAGTCGAAACTGTGCATGCATGCATTACTTCGGTTTTTGTCATATGCATTATTTCGGTTTTGAACCGAAACTGTGCATGTATGCATTACTTCGCTTTTCTCATATGCGTTATTTCGGTTTTCAAACGAAAGTGTGCATATATACATTATTTCGGTTTTTTCATATGCGTTATTTCGGTTTTCAACCGAAACTGTGCATATATGCATTATTTCGATTTTTTTTAATATACATTATTTCGGTTTTCAAACGCGGGGTGGCGGTACTGCCCAGAGACCACCCCGCGCAGGCGCTGAGTCCGGAGGAGTTGACTACCATACAGGACGCCATAATGGACGAGGTATTTAAGGGGTGGAGGCACCCGCTGGCGTTCTGCGGAGTATACTTCCATCCCCGGCATGTTGCTAGTGGACTGTAAAGATGAGGGCACGGCAAAATGGCTAGAGGATGCTGCACCTAAGTTAGAAAGCTGGAAGGGGGCCGTATTGTGTGTCAAACGTGACGATGACTTCCCACAATGTACAATATGTCCATCTTCCTGCCGAGAAGTGCTGACAAATCGTCAGATTATGCGTTTCGGCTGCTGAGGGCGCAAAACGAAGGCCTTAACCCCCTTGCGTGGCGTGTCATTTCGAGCGGCATCGAGGACAACGGTGTACGTCTTAATGTAGGCATCGACAAAGACTCATACTGTAGCGTCAGAAGGGCTGGATATAAGCTGAACTATAGATTCAGCTTTGTCACTATGCGGCCCTGGCGACAGAAGGCAGCGGACGAGAAGTAGGGTGGTGAAGAGGAGACTAAGGTGGATGAAAATCCCCCTGCTCCAACAGTACCAGATAGCGCGTCGACCCATCAGCCCACACCTCAAACCCAACCTTCAAGTCCGAGAGGTACCAGTGAGCAGAAATCGGCGGCTCTCACGCAGGGGCAAGTCCCCTCTACACAGGAGCTGCTGGATTGTCTAAACCTGAGAAGGCTTGAGCTGGACGGGAGAAGCGATGGCGATTTACGGTTCTCGGACCTCGACGAGCAATGATGAGGTACCCACCGCCTTTAAAAGTAGCCCAGATTAATCTGCATCATGCGATTGC
Organism: Rhagoletis pomonella; assembly: GCF_013731165.1. Lineage (NCBI taxonomy): Eukaryota > Metazoa > Arthropoda > Insecta > Diptera > Tephritidae > Rhagoletis > Rhagoletis pomonella. The sequence continues at coordinate 12,643 of NW_023460865.1, read as the reverse complement.
AGCCTCGGCTGTAATTGCAAGCACGTTTTTGGCGAACGATCTGGACATATTACTAATTCAGGAGCCGTGGACTTACAGGGGTAAGGTAAGGGGCCTCAAAGGAGCACGTAATAAGGTAATATGGGATCTCTCCACGGAGAGACCCAGAGCCTGCGTAGTGCTTAAAAACAATATTGATTATTTTTGCATTACAGAGTTCCTAACGCAAGATCTAGTGGCAGTGCAGGCGACGCTTCGGGTGGACGGGGGACCCAAGGACCTAGTCTTCGCTGCCGCGTATTTTCCGGGGGACACCAACAACATATCCCCTGCAGAGGTACAACGACTGGTGACGCATTGCAGAAAGGCCCGACTTCCACTGATCCTTGGCGCTGATGCGAATACTCACCACGTAGACTGGGGAGGTTCCGACACTAACAGAAGGGGTGAGTCGTTACTAGAGTACATATTAAGTGAAGATCTAAGCGTAAGTAATATGGGACATAGCCCGACATTCATCACTAGAGTAAGGCAGGAGGTCCTTGACCTGACCCTCAGCAACAATATGGGTAACGATCTGGTCAGACAATGGAGGATGTCCACGGAGCCCTCCATGTCTGACCATAGAATTATCCAATTCTTGCTGAAAGCGGAGGTCAAGGCTTACGCTCCGATGAGGAACCCCAGAAACGCTAACTGGGTTAAATATAGAGAGCTTTTAGCTTTAAACCTGCCGGGTTTAGAGAGGGGACATAGGTGAGAGGGCTGTATTTCGCTAGAAAATAAGGTTAACAGGCTAACGGACATAATGACCGACGCCTTTAACTACAGCTGCCCCGAGACCAAACAAAACGTGGCGACCCAAACCGCGTGGTGGTCAAGGGAGCTCTCAGCGCTCCGGAAGGAGGTACGCAAACTCTTCAACAAGGCCAAGCGTAGGGCAGGCTGGGATGAGTACGCAGCTAAACTAACGATCTTATCCTTGCTGTAGATATTAGGAAGGCGAAGAGAGCCAGTTTTAGAACCTTCTGTGAAGGTATTTCGAGACTGAGCCCCTGTGAATGCCGCTCAGGGCCTGTCGGTATGCTGACGGGTCCAGAGGCTGCTTAACGAACCTCTGGAACCTCCGTCAGTTCATATAGATGCCTCCTGCTCCCTAATTGGGAGCATTTTCGCCTCGTCATGGAGGTGGTGTTCGGGTGACATCAGGAGGCATCCGGTCGCTGTCCTGAGTGCGGGGTTCTGTGCTGTCTGTAGCTTCATCCACTGCGTCCTACTAGTCCCCGGCGACCACACTGGTGCTGCGTAGTTTAAAACCGGCCGTTGCCAGCAACGTTTCTTTGTCTTTGCCCCAGATGCTGCCGGCTAGCGACTTGAGGACTTTGTTGCGGCTCTGTACTTTGTTGACAATAGCGGTTGCGTGCGCAGAGAAGGAGAGCAGGCTTCGAATGTTACTCCGAGTATTTTGGGGCTATTCACCGTCGGAATTGGTGTATCATCGACGTGAATTCCCAGCGGTAGCCTGCCCTCCTTCGTCCAGGTGGTGAACAAGGTCGCAGAGGATTTCGTAGGGGAGAGGGCTAGACACTTTGCAGTGAAGAAGCGGGAAAGATCGGAGAGATACCCGTTTACTTTCGAACACAGGTCATCAATTCTATTCCCAGTCGCCATGACCGAGCAATCGTCGGCGTAAAAGACAATCGAGACTCCCTCTGGTGGTTGAGGGAGCTTTGAAATATAAAAGTTGAACTGTAGCGGGGAAAGGACACCACCCTGTGGAACCCCCTGTTTGATTTTCCTAAGTTTGCTCGATATGTCTCTAAACATCACCGACGAGTGTCGACCACTCAGATAATTTGCCGACCACCGTTTGAGCCTCTGTGGGAGAGAGGAAGCCTCTACATCTTTTAGCAGCGTGGAATGGCTGACAGTGTCGAAAGCCGTTGACAGGTCCAACGCTACTAGAATCGTTCTCTCACAGGGACGGTTACGGTTAAGGCCACGAGTTATCTGAGTGTTTATGGCGTTAAGTGCTGTTGTTGTACTGTGCACTTTACGGAAACCATGCTGATGCTTCGCTGGGGTCAAGTGGTTTGTGAAGTACGGGAGTAGCAAGGCTTCAAGTGTCTTCGCTACCGGGGAAAGGAGTGTTATCGGTCGATACGAATCTCCTTTGTTGGCAGGTTTCCCCGGTTTGAGCAGTGGGACCAGTCTCCCCACCTTCCAGATGTCTGGGATGATGAGAGTGGCCATAGACAAATTGAGGACCTCTGATAGGTACGCTACTACCGCAGCACCCAAATTTTTCAGCATCAGCATGCATATCCCGTCGGGACCCATGGCTTTGGAGGCTTTCGCCTTCCCGATGGCCACCTGAACTTCACCGCAACTGAAAGCAAGGGGGGCACAATTTGTTGACAGTTTGTGCAGCCTTCTGGTCACTCGACGCTTAGTTTTGTCCACCGGAGGATGCAGTATGACCTGCAGGCTAAAGTAGCTCGCGCATCACTCCGGGTCGGACGAGGCTTGGTCGCCGAAAGAAATTTCGACTCTGTCGTCGTGCTTCGTCGGATTGGACAGTGACCTCACGGTTGACCAAAGCTTACTCACACCAGAGGTGAAGTTACAGGTCTTCAGATGTTCTTCGAACTTCTTCCACTTATGTACGTTCACTAGTTGCCGAATCTCCGCGTTGAGATCCCTGATACGGGGATTTCAGGGATCGGCCTGACAAAGGCTGTCACGCTCATCGGATAGAAAAGCCGCTTTGGCAGGGAAATTTGGACGTGGGTCCGTGATGCATCCTGCCGGTACGAAGCCGGCTGCAGCAGCAGTGACAGCCCTGCGGAACTTACGTTCACCAAGGTGGACGTCGGTTGGTGTGGGGAGAGCAGCGAAGGTGTTTTTAGTAAATTCCGCGAAGACTTTCCAATCAGCTTTGGAGAAGTTGATAGATGTTCGGTGCTCCGCGGAAGCAGTCGGTTGGTCTATCGATCGAGATGACTATGGGCAGATGGTCTGATGCCAAAGTCAGCATAGGTCGCCATGATATGCTGTTTATCAGACCAGCGCTGACTATTGTTATGTCTGGCGAGCTGCAGCAGCTGCTCCTGGTGGCTGCGTCGTCGTTCATTGTGCAGAATGTCGAATCGTCTATCTGCTCAGCCAAATCGGTTCCCTTATGATCGTTTGACAGGCTTGAGTGCCAAAGATCGTGGTGCGCATTAAAGTCACCTACTACCATTCGGTTTTCACATCTGAGGAGCGCACCTATATCAGGGTGATATCCTGCCGGGAAGCAGGTGACAGGGGGTATGTATATGTTGAATATTTCGAGCTCAACATCGCCTGACCGGATAGCAATGCCCTGACATTCTAGGGTGGTATCCCTGCAGTCGATGTCTGCTTCGATAAGACGATACTGCACGGTGTGGTGCGTGATGAACGCTAAGCAACCACCATTATCTCGCTCGCGATCTCGACGGTGCACGTTGTACCCGGCCCAATTCAACAATTTTGAATTGCTGTGCAACTTCGTCTCTTGGACCGCAGCTATCAGTATACCATGCCTTCCCATAAAGACGGTTATCTCCTCGAAATTGAAGGAGCTTCATGTGGTCCGGGAGTCGTGTGGAAATGCGGGGTGTGAGAGATGCGTGGCCGTGACGCCATTGGCTCTGTGCGCAGCTGAGGTGGTTGCCGCCCTGTGGTGGTGGTGGGTGGCGTCGCGGTTGAGGTTTGCGACCGTGCTGCGCAACACGGGCCTTCGAAGTTCCTCGTCCATACTCGCGTGGAGCGCAGACCTGAACATGCCCTAAAGTGGCACCAACCAAGGCAGGTGTTGCACTTGACTGATGTCACTTTACGGAATATCCTGGTCTGACATACCGTGCAGATTGTAGGAGGAACCAGGAGTTGTTGGCGGCGGCGTGTGGGGGGGTGGTGCGGTTGTGTGTGTTCTGTGGTCTGTCGCGGTTGTGGTGTGGTCTATTGTGCTGTTATGTTATTGTGCTGTAGTGTTTGTGTGGGACTGCTCAGGTGGACTGGGGATAACCGTGGAGGCTGCTCTGTTTGAGCAGCAGGGGGGCCACAAACGACGTGGTCCACTGCCGATGTGTCCGTAGTCCTGAGCAGACTCTGAGGTGACTCCACCCCTCGCAAGCATTGCACTTGACTGAGGTGGAGTTGTGTTGTAGTCGTCTCTGGCATACACAGCAGGTGTAGGTTTCTGGCCCTGGGTTTGACTCGATGCCAGCCCTGAGTAGAAGAAAACGTAGCGAATGCAGCCCTCTGGACGAACAACTTCTGAGATACTTCGCCAGCCTTTGGTCGGGTAAAACCCGAGTCATTCCGGTACGTAGAACCGGCTGTCGTGGGAATGGCGAAGCTAGGGTCCACGCTCCCGCTAGCCCTGCTTCCGAGGGATGACATATGTAGAACTATAGTTTTTGAAAAGAGGTTTAAAATTGAGTTAAGCAGTAAAGCAACCTGAAGTACCTCCTCCTTCGAGAGACTCCTTCAGGATAGAACGTTGCAGTGGTACACAAACGGCTCGAAGACCCCAGAAGGAATAGGGGCTGGAATCTCCGGACCTAGTTCCAAGATCTTAATCTCTATGGGAAAGTATCTGAGCATATTTCAAGCTGAAGTCTACGCCATCTATTTGTGTGCGGAGACCATCATAAATAGAGGATACCGTAATGAGAGAATTGTAATTCTTAGTGAAAGTCAGGCGGCACTCAAGGCTCTTTTATCCTTTGAAATCAAATCGTCTCTAGTCCTTAAGTACATAGAGAGGCTCAACTCCCTTGGTAGGCACAACAGCCATTACTCCAGTTGGCCCTGAGACCTTCCTGGGAGTGGAACCCAACACTATTAAATAACAGCTAAAGGAGGAGAGGAACAATATGAGGGACTCGAACTGGCGGAGTTCGGTAGGTATACGACAGGCAAAAAGCCTGCTTGGAGTGTATAACAAGAGGAGATTCAAGAGCTTAATTAGCCTGGCAAAGGAGAGGAAGAGAATACTAACAGGTTTTCTTGCAGGGCACTGCAGACTAAGTGGGCATCTGTACAAGCTGTGTATACGATCAAATGCCCTCGCTAGGGCAGGCACCGTGTCGTTGGTGCTTAGCTGAATTGCCGATCAGCCCATCTCTGGTCCGGGGTATCGTGGACGCGCTCGTCGCTTCTGCGCTACCTTGTCTCCAGATTGGGGCTGCCGGCAAACGGTGACCATGAACTGCCACCTCCGGTGTGTGATGTGACACCGTGCCTACTGGACGGCTTACAGCCAGGAGGGAATAAACCGGCTGTAGTATAACGGCGCCTCTTCGACACCGGGCCGCATCGAGGAGTAACGGTGGCCTTACCGCGACATGGGGCGCTGGCGCGGCGGACCAGATGAGATCCCCTTTTACCATCTTGACTGCTGAGCTTGCCTAGCCGAGCAGGCAGTCGTACGAACAATATGAATACAACTAAACAAACAAAAAAACACAAAACCCAACGCGAAATCAATCGGGAAAAAAGCTACAGCTAAAGCTACAGCTACTACTACAGCTACAACATCAGCAACAGCTACAACAGGTAAAGCTACTACCTCAACCACTGCTACAAAGGCACCCACGGCCAAGCCCGGCACTACTATGCTGGCCGAAAGTAAAGGCACCAGGCGCAGGGGAAGCTTCCTTGAGAGCCTAACCGAGGAGGAGGCTGCCCTTTTGAGGGGCCAAGCACTAGCAGTGGCGGCGTGGATAGGGCGCAGCTTCGTTCAGAAGGCACCAAGGGAGCAGAGGCTCAGGCACCGAAAAATAGGCACCGCTCTTCTAGCAGGAACCGAGATGCCAGTCGGAGTCGCCCCAGGAGTCGCGACCGCTTCGGGAGTCGAGGCCGATCCAGCATCAGAGACCCGCGCCTGCTGAAAAGCAGAGAAGCGGGCAACAGCAGCAGAGACCCGCGCCTGCTTACAGGCAGAGCCTCGGGCCACAGCATCATAGACCCGCGCCTGCTGAAAAGCAGAGAAGCGGGAAACAGCAGCAGAGACCCGCGCCCACCAAATGGCGGAGAAGCGGGGAACCCACAGATACCATAACAGGTTCAGCAACAGCTACTCCAAAGCGCACCAGCCTACAGGTCACTCCACCTGAGCCGCCGTCCCCCAAGCGGCCGCGTGGGCTCCCACCCCCTCCAACAGAGTCTAGTGGCTTGGATGGGACCGCGGTATAGGGTCAGCCACAGGAGGGAATCACTAAGCAGCCGAGCTACTCGGATGCTCTAAAAGGCATCCGGGTGGCTGTGCTGCCCTGTGATTACCCTGCTGCTGCCCTAAGCCCTGAGGACCTAACCAAACTTTAGGACGTTATCATGGATGAGGTCCTTAAAGGGTGGAAGCACGCACTGGTCTTTTGTGGGGTATTTTTCAGGTCAGGCATGCTCCTTGTGAACTGCAAGGATGAGCGGATCTCAGCATGGCCGGTAGATAAGGCACCTAACATTGAGGGTTGGGAGGGGCCCGCGTTATGCACCAAGAGGGGGGAGGACATCCCGCCGGTGCATAATATCTCGGTGTTCTTCCCGAGATGCGCTGAGAAATCGGCTGAGTACGGGCTGGCGCTCATCCAGGCCCAGAACGAGGACGTCCACACGGCTGCGTGGAAGGTGGTTTCATGCGGGACCGAAGAAAACGGTCTCAGGCTCAACCTGGGGATCGATGAGGCGTCGTATGTCAGCATCATGAGGGCCGGATTTATAATCAACTTCCGCTACAGCTACGTCACGGTGCGGCCATGGCGACATAAGACGACAGGCAGCAAGGAGTCAGAATCCCAAGACATGCAAGTCGACGAGGCTACTGATTCCACTGCGACCGAGTCGACCACGGCCCTACCGGAAAACCAGATGCTAGAATTAGCACAGGCACCAGCTCTTGTGAGTGCTCCCGGGCCAAGTGCCACTGACTACGTGCGCACCACACAGGAGCTCCTAGCAAACATAGGCAGGCTCGAACTCGACAGGGGAGGCGGGAGTGAGGTACGGCTCTCGGACATCGAGGACGAGCCCCAACTATGAGCCCAACAGCACTAACAGTAGCCCAGGTCAACTTGCACCACGCGGTGGCCGCCTCGGCGATCATTGCGAGCAGGTTTGCCACGGAGGACCTGGGAATCCTACTGATACAGGAACCGTGGACCTACAGAGGCCAGGTGAGGGGCCTCAATCATAACAACAATAAGGTAATTTGGGACCTCTCCTGCGAGAGGCCCAGAGCGTGCGTAGTGCTGAAGAATAATATTAATTATTTTTGCATTACAGAATTTCTTACACAGGATCTGGTAGCGGTCCAAGCTACCTTAAGGCTCAACGGGAAGGAATTGGAGGTGGTCTTGGCTGCAGCCTACTTTCCGGGGGACAACGCCAACGTGCCGCCTCTTGAGGTACAGCAGCTGCTGGAATTTTGCCGCAGAAAACGACTTCCGGCGATTCTCGGCTACGATGCGAACGCCCACAATATAGAGTGGAGCAGCTCGGACACAAACCGCAGGGGTGAGTGCCTATTAGAATATATAATCAGTGAAAACCTGTGTATTCATAATGTCGGTAATGAACCAACGTTCATAACTAGGGTCAGAGAGAAGGTACTTGACATCACTCTCAGCAACAGACTGGCCAGTCCTCTGATCGTTCAGTGGCGGGTCTCATCTGAGTCATCACTGTCGGATCATAGGATTATCCGAAAGAGAAACTCCAGGAAAACAGACTGGGGTAAATACGAAGAAGTACTTAGGTTAAACCTAGGCAGAATAGAGGCACAACATAGAAAGGTGGATTGTATGGAGTTAGAGGACAGGGTCAACAGGCTGAATGGCACCATTCTGGATGCCTTTACCTCCAGCTGCCCCGTGTCAAAGCCAAAGAGGAAAGCTCAGGCCCCTATTATGAGTTACATTCGATCTTTGACTGTGGTCGAAAGCGCTGATCGAACGAATTTTGATTTGGTATTATGGCGCTCATTCGATGAAGAATAGCGCTATTGTGAACTTCACTCGTTTATGTTGTTCACAATAGCATATTTTTCACCGCTGAGAAGCTTTGTTTACAAATCGAGCAAAGTAAATAGTGTGCTTATACATATTTATGTAAATTTGTGCAAATTAAAATGAAATAAAAAAGAAAGCAAGCTTATAAAAACGTGGTAAAAATTAGTACAACGAAGTTCTGGGGTTGAACGATTCGTCAGAGGATGAGAGTTTAGTGAACTGACCAGGAGTAGTAAATGTTTAAGAGAGTTTAAGTGTAGTCTTTACAATATATTTTGACATAAAATATATTTAAGAAATTTGTCTACCGATATACTAAAAACTTCCGACTGTCTAAAGAGGCGTTTGTGAGCCAAATCTATTTAAAATATTTTAAAACTATCCACAGCTCTATGATTTGTTCTCAGAGATCGTGCCAACTGAGTATTGGGATTTTCCTTCACAAGTAAAGCAGCCTTTCGAGCTTGCGTTTTGTATTCACGACGTTAAAACTGCATGAAATTGATAAAAAATTGTTTAAAATTAGTGTCTACCCGCCAAGAAGTAAGAAAACAAATGCAAAATCATACATTTTTCACAATTTTCTAACACTTCGCTACCCCATCGAAAGCAAAATTCTGTTCGACAGAAAATTCGATACTCAACGAAAATTTCGACACGGTTGCATAGCTCATAATACGAATTTCACTTTCGATCTTCGATAACCTTTGCCGGTTCTGCGACGCTCCCAGTGAAACACCACTCCACATCCTCATTGAGTGTGATGCAGTCAGCAGAAGACGTGATAGGAGTTTAGGCTCAATGTGGCCATAGTTAGAACACATTCACTCCTTATCCCCGAAGAAGCTTTGGAACTCCCAGAGGGATCTTGGCTTGGAGGAAGTATTGTGAAGAGCGGAGGGCACAATAGACCATTAGGTCGCAGTGCATACCTCATCATATTATCTATATATCTATCTAGACTTATAAGTCGGTAGTCCTTGCATTGTTTGGCGTTTGTTTTCTTCGGAAGCGCCACGAAAGTAGATTTTACCCAGGATATCGGATATTCTCCAGTTTTATATATATAGTTAAATACTTCCTCCAAAATACATGCCTTTGTCATCAATTAATTTTATTACTTCCGCTGTTATTTCATCGCATCCCATTGCCTTTTTCGTTTTGGACATTTTTATTGCGTTTGCTATCTCTGACTTTGTTATTTTCAAAAACGTTGCCTCCGTTAAGCCATTTATTGTTATATTATCTTCTCTCGAGTCGTCTTTGAAAAGTTCGTTTACATAGGTTTTCCACAGTTCCATTTTTCCTGCCTCGTCAGTTACCAAATTGTGGTCTTTGTCTACCAATACATTTATACTATTATGTTTTCTAGTGCCGCAGACTTCCTTTGATTTTTTGTGCAGGTTGAAGTAGTCGTGTAGTTTAATAATAGTTCTATATCTTCACATTGTTTTTCATCCATACTTTTTTTGCTTCTCGTATTTTGTGTCTAATATCTGTGTTAAGTCTTGTATATTCATCAGTATAGCTATTTCGGTGTTTACGTCTTTCATCCATCATCTTTAGTTTCTCATCATTTATCCATTTTTGTTTAGCCGGTTTCATATTTTTGCCAAGTTGTTGGCTCATTGTCGCTCTTATATTCTCTGCAGCTTTGTTCCATGTATCAATATGATTTTCTACGTTTGATGTTGCCAATATGTAATTTTTTTGTCGCTTAAGCTCCTCTTTTATTTTTGTATTGTCGATATTTGCTAAGTTTAGTTTGCTTCTGGTCCACTTTATTTTGTTGAGTGCAGGTCTGATTCTTACTCTCGCCATTAATAGATTGTGGTCTGATGGCACGTCTGCGCCTTGGTATGTCTTTACACTTATTAACGATGACTTGAAACGCTTGCTGATCATTATGTAGTCCATTTGATTTCGAGTCACATTATCTGCTTTATCCTGGGGCGATTTCCACGTATAAAGCTTCTTTCTGGTAATTTATAAAGAGTATAGCTTATAACCTAGCCCAAATTCACCTGTCACGTTTAAAGTTTTCTCTTTGCCCACTTTGGCATTGAAATCTCCCATAAGTATGTTAATCTCGTGTTCCTTAATATCGTCTTTACGTCAGAATAAAAATTGTCTATCTCATCGTCCGCACAGTCAGCAATTGAGGCGTAAATCTGTATGATATGTAAGTCAATTGGTTTACCGTTTAGTTTTACAAGTATTATTCTATCAGAATACGGAATAACTTCTTTTACATTTTCATAATATTTTGTATTTAGCATTATGCCTACACCCTTTCTATGCCTTTTAGAATCATTTCCTGAATAGTATAGTTTTACTACGTCTCCTTGTATTTGTCCATTCAGAGGCCGCCACGTCTCACTTATGCCTAAGATATATATTTTCAGTCTTTTAAACTCTTTTACGGTGTTTTCTAATTTTCCTTGTTCGTTTGTTCGTATAGGCTCCGCACATTCCATGTTGCTATGTTTATAGTACTCTTATTTTTATTTGTTCGCTTTTTTGATTCGTGTATGTACATACGTATTTTTCTTGGGATGATATTCCTTCAGAGGTTTCCTTTTGCCTTCTGAAGGTTTTTTCGGTTCCATTATTACTAACTGCTAATATCCGATTCTCCGTTTTTTTTTCTTTAGGTGGACTGGACATTGTCTGCTGTTAAACGGGTGATTTCGGCGGATGGGAGAGAGATTTTAGTGTCGTCCACAGTAAAGTCTATGGCTTTTATGGAATCGTGTGAACTTTTCGCTCATTTCTTTGGGTCGGTATTTGATAGATTTAATACTGACTACATCATTTGACACCTCTACTTTGCTGGAATGTATAAATATTGGACAGTTTACTGTCACTGAAGAGCAGGTTCTCGAATCGCTTTAAGATTTAGATGTTGCAAAAGGAGCAGGATATGATCTTCTGCCGCCTTTGGTTCTAAGGGATTGTGCAGTCTCTCTTTATCTGTCCCTTACCAAAATTTTCAGTAAATCCCTCGAAAATGGTTACTTCCTTGACGAGTGGAAAACTTCATTTATCTTCCCAATTTATAAGTCGGGCCTACGAAATTTAGTTGAACACTATCACCCCATTGTAAAACTGTCTACCATTACAAAGCTGCTGAATAAATTGTAAACAACCAGCTCTTTGGGGCACTTAAGAGTTATATTGTTACTCAGCAGCACGGTTTTTACCCAGGCAGATCCACCAATACGACTCGCCATATTTCTGAATTTCGTGGTCAACACGATGGAGGAGGGCGAACAAGTGGACACTCTGTACACGGACTTTGTGAAAGCTTTTGACAGCCTCAACAATAATTTGCTTCTTGTAAAACTCGAGAAACTTGGGAGTTCACTCCAACGCTTTAAAATGGCTTGAGTCTTATCTAAAAGACAAAAAATTGGTGGTTAAAATTGGCAACTTCCCCTCTAAATCTATAACTGTCACATCAGGGGTTCCGCAGGGAAGTCATTTGGGCCCTTGGTTTTTTCAATATTTATAAATGACATCGGTCAAACTTTGAAACTTTGCAGCAGTTTGATGTACGCCGACGATTTGAAACTGTATTATCGAGTAAAGAACATACACGACTGTGTTAGACTAAAGCAATACATATCATCGCTGATAAATTGTTGTATTTGCAACGGTCTTTCTCTTAACGGGAAAATTTTGGTATGCGGACGGCAAATTCTAGAAAAAGGGGGGGATGAGGGGGTTAGAATAGGACCCGCTGATTTCAAAAATATGCCCCCTTTTTTAGCAACGCTATAGTTTCTATAAAAGCTTTTGTTAAAGTTTTTATATAAACGATGAATAGCAAAATAATATCAAACTTGGTGCTGCCAGACTGCCGAAATTTTTAATAATAAAAGCGGATTTTTGATTCGGAATTTTCACTTAGTAGAATTCTCCTTTCTATGTTGCTGAAGAAGAGGGGCGGAACACCTTTTGTAGAGAACACCTTTCTGCTTAAACGGCCTTCGGCCGCACTTACGGATTATAACCCTTAAATTGTTTCAGCTTGCATTAAGAGGTATTTTACTTGAAGATCACTTTGTTAATATCATGTTGGCAATATCGTTTAAAAATTTCGTGCGAGAAGCCATTTGCAACTCAGCGTAAATGCTTCAATATAAACAATGAAAGGAGTATGTTGCCACATGGGCCAAGCAATATAAAATATATAAATATAATGCTGCTGAACACCTTTTGCAGAGAACACTTTCTGCGAAGGCGGCCTTCGGCCGCGCTTAGGGCTTATAGCCCTCACTACGTAGAATTCTCATTTCTGTGTTGCCAAAGAAAAGGGGCTTAACACCTTTTCCAGAGAACACCTTTCTGCGTAGGCGGCCTTCGACCGCGCTTAGGGATTATAACCTCATTATGTAGAATTCTCCTTTCTATGTTGCCAAAGAAGAGGGGCTGAACACCTTTTGCATACAACACATTTCTGTGTTGTCAAAGAAAAGGGGCTGAACACCTTTTGCAGACAACACATTCTGCGTAGGCGGCCTTCGGCCGCATTTAGTTATCTATATATAAATGTGACTGTCTGTTTGTTTATTACTTTATAACTTTAGAACCGCGACACGGAATCGCACGAAACTTTGCAC
>NW_023460864.1:0-31171 GCF_013731165.1 Rhagoletis pomonella | reverse complement strand
CAATATGTCACCAATGAGATATATTGATGTAAATTGTGTATTGTTACTGGCGTATCACGTCCACCTCGACACAGCTCAATGTTAGCATAGCCGGGTAAAACAAAGTCTAAGCCCAAGTCAGCTATGGGACAGCCATCCAAGTCCAGTGATTCGATCTATATGTGAAAGCAGGAAGTTTATAAGTTTGCTTTTGCTCGTGAAATAAAGCAACTCTTTGCTTACCTTTTCAGTCTTTTCCATTGCATCTAGATTGGAATCGGCTAATACTAGCTCACGTTCATGTACCACATCCTGCAAACGTACCAATGTGATTTGTACTTCGGGCGCAACACGCGCCAAATCGGCCAGACCGACTGAGTGCTCTTCATTTAGTAGCCAACGATAAAATGGTATTGAGAAAGGTAGATCCAGCTGAAAAGATAACAAAATATTAATATATCTAGTCTAAAACGAGAGCAGTACAAAAAATTTGAATAATTTACCAAAAAGGGAATGGAAAAAAAATTAAACAAAAAATAAAAATAATGAAATAAAGTCTCTTTTGTAGGTATGCGAAGCGGACTCGGACAAAATTATTTGATACGAGTATTAGAGTAATACTTTACACTAGTGAAACTGAACATGTTCACATCATCAGAATGTTTTCTGGCAGCCATTAGAAAATACGCTGTGACTATCAACGCAAGACACTGAAATTTGATTGGGCTTTGAATATGGTCCATCGAAAATGAAGCCAACTTTGGAACCACCATGAAAGCAGTTCCTATGTTAATTAATGTTAATTTTTGTTAATTCTAAAAAATCAAATTTGTGAAAAAAGATCATTGATGGCAACGTCATACAACTTTTTTTGTTGCAAAAAAATGAAGACATATGTACAAGATAAATTAGCGAACTTCAGCCAAACAATTCACTTACCATTCGACTGTCCATTACAGCTTTAGCCATAAATTTTCCGAGGAATTTGAATTTCGCCTTAGATTTTGAAACATGCGGCAACTTTGATGATTTGCCCAGCGGCATAGGAAAGAGTCCATGTGGTGAATTTACATATGTCACAGATGTGTTTGTCGTTATAGTGACCGCAGAGGAGTTACTCTCGCCGATTTCAGGCGGTGTGCTATCGCCGCCATCGGATGGCGAAAGATTATGGTGTTGTTGTTGCAACTGCTGTTGCGTTATATTATGTAGTTGCAATTCGTCACCGCCAATTTGTTGCTCAATTATCATATTCAAGGCATTCTCATTTGACGACGATGTGCCACCAACCTGATCCATCGCCTGTTGATGTTGTTGTTGTTGTTGCTGATGATGTTGATGACTACGTGTAGACATGCCCATGCCACTACCACTGCTATTACTGGCACCGCCATGGTGGCCATCGCCAGTGCGATGAGTTCTGCTACTTGAACGCGTTACGGTGGTTGTACTTGCAGTTGTTGTTGTTGTGTTATTTGCTTGCACAACTGTTGTGTTCGTTACCGCTGTAACAGTAACGATGTCTTCTTGTTGCGCTGTCGTCACGTCACTCACTTCATCGATCTGTACGCTGGTGCTCGATTTCACTACATCCGCTATAGTGGAGGAGTTCTGCTTATAACTATCACTACCATTCCAGAGGCCCAGGTCACAACGCTGTAACTCAGCTGAGACCAAGGCATAAAACTCTAATGTTGGGCCAAGTCCAGTACCAACCTATTAAGTAAAATTGAGAAATGTTTGAGAACGGGTAATTAAGGCTTAATTGTTTTTTTTTATCACTTACCTCGTTCTCGTATTGTATTTCGAGCAATGCTTTCGAATGGCCAACGTCTTGAATAATGTGCTCAGCTTGCTTTAGTATATCCTCGCGTGAAATGGCACGTTTCCGCCTATCCAAGCGTGGTGCCACACGCTCCGACGATTCGGCTGCATTCAGATCAGGAGTCGTATCCAACAGTCGTTGCAAGGCGCGGTCACGGTCAAAGCTTGTTGCATAGAAGAGCAAATGGCGCGTTTCAAAGGGGAAGAGGAACGCACATGCCATACCAATTTGTGGTAGCCACTGCGGTAAATTGCCGGTCATGATTACAAGTGGATCTTGCAGCTGTCGATTGGCCTTGGCTGTGATCTTTGGATGCACAAATTCTGACTGAGGCACAATGTGCTGGCGATGCACGCAGCCATACAACTGCTCCCAATGCCGATTGAGCGCATTTATTATACGTAGCATACATAGCGCATCTAACGAGGCATCCTGCACTGTCACCACATCGGGCGGCAGTGTGTTGGTAAGGAATGCTTTAAGTGCAGACACCGTACTGGGCGCTATGCCCTCATGCCACAATTCGGTCTTCTTGCGCAACAACTTGGACGATGATTTGTTACCTTTTTTTGAGGACGTGGACGTAGCAGAAGATGATGTGCCACATGTGGGTGTATGCAGGCCCGAACCAGAAGTGCCAGCTGCAGCCGATGAGGATGCACCACCACCGTGTTTGCCAACATTTAGACTTGCAGTAGAACTAGTTGTCGCACTAACACTCGCCTCTTCCTCCATGGGGCGGTAATAAATTGTATGCTGTTGCACCCAAACGCTAGCATTACCCAGCGGTGTCTCGGTGTCTGTATCAGTTTCCGACTGATCATTCACCAGAGGTGAAAACTGCTTAACTGCTTGATAGACAGTCATGTTATAGGGCAAGACGTGATCACCGATCATGAATTGTAATTTGTGCTTGAATCCACTTTGTGACATCACAACAGCGGCCACGTTGTCATCCATATCCTCCTCTGAATCATCATCTGAATCGCCGCGTATACCGCCATAGCCACGCACAACCAGGTAGCGCTCGATCGCCTGCACCATGGCGAGAGGGTCGATTTTGACGGTGCCACCTTTCCATTGCCGGAGATTCGTGCAGTCAGGATGGCGTTGTAAGTTACACTGTGAAAATTAAAAAGAAAAATGTTACACTTATTTACAATATGAATGTAAGATTCTTTAGGAGAGACGACAATTGTCCTCTATCGCACATCGATAAACATTTTTGGGAAGCATAGCAATTGAAACTCACCTTCAGTTGATGCGTATTGAAGAATTTAAGCGCACTTGTGTTGGAGCGTCCGCCAGGGCCGGAGGGAAAGTCGTGCACCTTCACTGGGAACTGTTCCAGCTGAGTGACGCAACCATTTAGTTTCGCAACGAATGCATTGAATGCTACAGCATCAATGTTCGGCATTTGTCCCACCTTCTTTAATGGCTCCAACGGCAAGCCAGCGAATACGTGCATAAATGCCCGCAAGCGCGCATCTCGTTCCACGATGCCATCTTCGCAAGTCATGAAATTCAGCATTGCCTTGATAAGACCTGAGTGATTCACTTCAAATGGTGAAATATCACTTTCTAGTAAAATAGTTTTCAATTCAAGCAGCGCATCTAAGCAATCTTGGAAGCTACCATTTAGCTTGAAGATAATGGTGGATAACCGTTGCAGCACGTTGGTGCCGCCGCTTGTGGCGCTAGCTGAGCCGCTGTTACCGACGGCACAACCCTCTGCTTTCGCATTCTCTTGTTCGGCGTAACGTTTCACAAACGCAATGGCTTGCTCTCGCACCCATTGGCGTGCCTTCTCACGATTGCCTGCTGCAATGAGGTTCGCATTGGATATGCTCTTGCTAATGCTATTCGCGGCACTGCCCGCGCTGTGGCTGGCAGAATGTGCTGCACTAACAGCGCTGCCACTGTTGTTGCTGCCGCTGCCGGTGTGGTTTGAACTGGCCGCATCTTTGGTAAATGAACTATGGTGAGATCCTTGGCGTCCCCAACGTGCGGGGTTCAGCGAGGCGAGGAATGAAGTTTTCGTCGAACTACTTCCACTGCTGCTAGTGCCGGCACTGCTGGTAGCCCCGCCGCCGCCGCTGAAGCGTGATTTGCTACTGCTGGCGCTGGGTGTGCTGCGACCGGTGCCGCTGCCAAGACCTATTGTGAAACAAGATACTATTAAGCAATTTCAAAATCCGTATTTGCGTACTCAAGTTTACTTACTTGTAGCACGACTCAGCAAATCGTGCATTGAAGATGTGGAGGAGCCGCCTCCTTCTTCCTGGCGCGACTTTGAGCGACTGCTAGATTGTGATTTCCGTTTCGGTGGGACCTTGCGCTTCAACATATCGGACATCTTGTGTTGCAACGCAGAAGCGGACGAAGATGAAGCTGTGGATGAGCCTGTGCTTGTGGCCGCTACACCACTATTGCCGCTATTGCTCTGATAGTGTGGATCGCACCCGCTTGGTGTCGGCGCGAACACCACTTGTGGCAGATGCTGCTGAGGTGGCGGATGTGCCATTACAGTTGGTGGATTGCTGCTAACGGCCGCACCAGATGATGACGGCATTATTTCGACATGATGTGTGGCTGGTGGTGGTGGAGCATGAGGCTGAAAGTGCGGTGGCGGATGGTGGAAGTGGCCGTGCACGTATTGCCGGGGATCACCGGGCGGTAATGGCGGAGCAGCAGCGCTAGTGGAGTAAACAAAGAAGTTCGGTGCCTGTGCAAGATGTGTGTGCGTGGGTGGTCCAGCAGCCGGCGGAGCAGAGCTGCTGTAATGGTAATGCAACTCGGTCGCCGTGCCAGCGCCGCCAATCACAGCAACAGGTGGTGTGATACCTGTGCTGGAGTTAATCGTAAGCGCAAGCGACCCAGTGGATTGCTGACGTGGCTGCACACTACCAGCAGGCAGTTGTGACATTAGCAGAGGACCACTGCTGCTTGGTGGCATTGCCAAGGTGACTTTTTGACCATTGCCAGGAGTCGATGCGTTGGCAGTTAAGGCGCTCATTGCATGTGAAAAGCTTTTCACTGTGTATTGGTGGTGATGGCCTTGGCTCGCACCTGGTTTCGACGAATTGGGAGTAGAGTTGCCCGCTGTTGTTGAGCCGCCTGCTGACACCGTGCTGTCCATGAAAAACGGGTTCACCTGCAGACCGGACGCAGATGGAGGTGCACTCTGGGAACCCCCACTAGTGCCTGGTAACGGCTTGGGTGAGGGATTGGCACAAATAGGATTGTTGGGATCGGTGAGCTGCGTGATCTGATAAATTACACCCTCGCGTCGGAAGTGTGTGCCGAACACGTCTGGCAGCTTTTGCATCAAAATCTCGGCCATCTGCAGTGCGCCAACCACTATGCGCAAATCGTTGCTGCCCATCATGCCAGCTATGTGACTGGAGACCAACTGATTCTTTAGCACATCTCGCAGAAGTTCGGGTGTGGCATAGTAAACCATACGCAACAGCGCGCGCAAACATTTGTAGCGTACATTGGGGCCAGCAGAGGAGCTATACACTTCGTAAAGTACGTTGAAGAGGTTCTTGATGAACTCCGCAGCTAAACCGCGTTCCTCCTTGAGACAAGCGATGCGTGCATCCACCGATGCGCGTCGACGCTGTTGAGCGCTGCTGGTGCCAGGCGTATTTGGAGCCGTGCTGGGTGTGCTGGACTGTGCTGATGTGCTTGCCGCTGTGTTCGCTACTGTGCTGGTTAACGCTGTAATTGCTGTGGCCACCGCAGAAGCCGACAAATCCTGCCCAGCTGATGAAGCCGCTGCAGTCGGTGGTGGTGGCGGTGGCACATAATTTGGATTAATTTTGCGCTGCACTGGACGCGTTGTGCCAGTGTCTTCGTTAATCTGCTGCATTGAATGAAAGTCGACGGTGTATGTACGACCCAATGTACTCAAACTGAACTCGTCATCCGAATTCAAATGTGCCGCCTCAATCATACGCGAATCAATGGTCGAATAGTTATGCCAAGTGCCACGATCATCACGCCACTGCCATTGCACTTGGTCCTGAGTGTTGAGTGTGGGGCGATCCAACAGTGTGTCCACTGTAAAAATACCATCTGTAGGCAGCCGCGGCATTAGTTCGCCAATCAAACAAGTTATCTCGTACAGCTCAGATGGGGAGCGTGTTATGAGCTCGACATGCGACGTGGTCGATGTGTTGGGCTCTGCATTGCCAGTAAGCAAGTAAAGCAGTGTCGATGCAATGTCGTTCTTCAGAAGCGAAATGGCCAGATCAGGGCAGTTGCCACACATCAGGCTCAACATGCGTACGACGGATGTGAACGTGCCGGTGTTCAGTATAGTTGGTGTAACAACCAACAATTGCTGGCAATTTTTAAGCAACTCCTTGCTAGCGATCTCTTGTAACCGCTTAGGATCATGCTGGAAGCTCTCTACCAAACGACAAAACGCCGAGCAAACGCTCTCAACGCACTTCTTGTCTTGCTGCGACAACAACCGAGCCAAAAGCGGTAAACTCTCCGCGACAAAGTGAAATTCCTCCGGGTGCAGATTTAGACAACAGTTCGCCGTAATAGCTAGCGCTGCACGCTGTGCATTGATCGAGAAGA
Organism: Rhagoletis pomonella; assembly: GCF_013731165.1. Taxonomy (NCBI): domain Eukaryota; kingdom Metazoa; phylum Arthropoda; class Insecta; order Diptera; family Tephritidae; genus Rhagoletis; species Rhagoletis pomonella. Next base: position 24,774 of record NW_023460864.1, on the reverse strand, counting down.
AATCTAGGAAGGTCAGACATGCCGAGACGCCATTGGCTTGCAGTATCGCTTTGTTATGACGACGCGATAATATCTCGAGTGCTGTCAAACTCTGCTCCGCAACATCCATGCATTGAATGGCTTGCAATTTTTCAAGGAATACCGGCACTGCTTCGACAACGGTACCTGAGGAACGTGGGAGCGCCTCCAACATGTAGGCGAGAGCACGACACGCATTGTTCATAATATCGAAATTGTTTTCCATACGCAGCAGCGTAATCAGCGCCGGTACCACCTGCTTGATTGGAAAGCCGGCTAGCGTGTCCTCATTGCCCATCACTAGCATTTGACACATCTCGATAGCGGCCTGCAGCTGTTGACTCTCATCGTGCGATTGCAAGCCTTGCAACAACTGTTGCGCCTTCGACGAACTGCTATTGCCAATGGTGCGATGTAAGATGTGGGTCATGCGTGGTCCCAACGCTCCAAAGAGATGCGGCGGTAGGCCACGCGCCTCCAATAACGCCTGTAGACGCCCCACTTCGCTGTCATCGCTCTCCGAGTCGGCGTGCGAAGTGGCGGCAGTGGTGGCGCCTGTTCCCCCAGTATTTGTGGCCGTCGCGGCAGCAGAAGCGGTGCCCACACCGGCACCCGCACCAGCTCCCGCACTTGCGTTATTTGCTAGATTTGTGTTGGCGGCGCCCAAGGCGGTAGAGACGCTGAGGTTAGCTGCAATACAACGAAGAAAAAATAAATAAAATGATGGAATTGATTGAATATGAGAATAAGATTATACTTCAATATATATATGTAGATATTTTTAGCTGCATACATACATATGTATGCGTAAAGTACAAATGATTTGAAAAAAATATGTATTAAAATTAAAAGAGTAAATACAGAAGTGCTGTCACCGCTTAGCAGGGCAGGCAGGTAAATTGGGTCAGTCGAAGGAAACAGTTAAGTGGGGAAACAGAATAGGGCTTTGTCGTATAAAATAAGGAAAACGGATAAAAGCAATAAAACAAAAAAAACTGCATAGCACACTTTAAGAGTGAAGCCAACTTAAGAAAATAGTTAAAAAATATACATATGTGCATACATATACATATATTTACAAAATAAATATAGATAATGGAAACAAAGGAAGTAAAACATGTTGATGAAGCGGTTGATGAGAGGATTTGCTTATATTCGGTTAGCACTTTTCGTCATTTGTTGGTTTTTCGTTTTCTTTTTCTTTCAAATTACCTGTGGTCGATTGTCCACCTGTATTCGGCGGTCCAGTCGGCGGTTGTTGTGCCATTAAACTATAACTTAACGCATCCGCAGAAGCTGTTGTGTACAAAATATATGCGTGCGTTGTGGTCGTGGTCGTGGTTGTGGTGGTGGTGGTGGTAGTTGGATGTGGTAGTGGGTGGTACGAGTAGTATGCGCCATGAAAGTAGAGAATTTTTCTAGGTTCTTATTAAAATCATTAAAACATGCTTATAAATTTACAACACAGTGCTTAAAATAACTTTAAAAGCACCCATTTCCACACTCTGCCCACGCCCACGCCCACTACTACCGATGGAGGACTAAATACACGAGAAAACCAGACTACATATTTTTCAATTAACCGCGTTAACTAACTTCTTATTTATAACGACATATTTACAGTTTTTAAAGCCAGCAACTACATAAATGTATATACATACATTAAAATATATGTAAATGCATACCCCTATGCAAAAATATATGTATGCTTTCTCATTTTATAAAGGACTACAACTGCATCTCAAAATTTGCAAACGCAACTATCTGCTCCTTAGTGTTGCCTATACATATGTATGTGGGTTTCAAACGCAAAATTACGAGGGATCAGGCGGATACAATTTCATTAATACAAGCGTTACCTAATAAGTACTTAGTGAAACATCTAAACATGTAAAAGTATTTCAAGCTTATTAAGGGAAATTGAAGAGATTGAGATCCACGTTACCGCAAAGACTCACGAATCATAACCAACCAAAAACTTTCACATAAGGAAACATTTTTGGGTAGTTATAGGGTAGGTGGCCACCATAGCTGACTGGTTAGAAGTGCGAACTTCCAAGCGATAGGACCCAGGTTCGATCCTTGATCTGAGCGACATTTATGAAACAGTTTTTTTCTAAAAGCGTTTGCTCTTCGGTAAGCAACGACAAACCTGCCATGAAAAAGCTTTCCATTACTGACTACAGCACGACGCCCACTACAAACTAAAGGAGTTATCGGGCAAGTACTTAAAAAAAAAATATGAGTGAGGGTAAAAATGTATGCCTAGGATTACGAATTTAGAGCGAACTCTTTTTATATTGCATCATAGCAAGAAAAATCTGTTTAGAAACTCAGTCTTTCTAGAATGGAATTATATAAATAAATTTGTACGAGCTTCCAAACAATTTTGTACATTACGATAGATATGGATAACCCGTCAATTTGACACAATTTTCAAGTGTACTCTGAAGCAATTATATAACGGATAAATGATATGCCGTGTTGATCGGAAAAATTCGCTGATTAAAATAACAAAATATGCTACTTCAATTTGACAGAAAATAACTTAAATTATTGAGATGAAGATGGAAGAAATACCCTTCGGATAGGAATAAATATCGTTTTGTCAAGAAGGATACCAGCAGCAAGAAATGCACTTTCGTAGAGGAAGAAATGCCCTTCTATATAGATGGGAAATGACCTTTTGTAGAGGAGGAAATGCGTAAGCTTAATCACTTTCGCGTAAACAACTGCCATTGTTTTCCTATTTCATAAAAAAAAATCATTGGTTTACTAATCGATCACGCGAAAGTGATAAGTCACAGCGTAGAAGGTACTTCCCACTGCAATTACGTAGAAAATTTCTTTCTTAACAAAAGGATATTTCTTCCATCTTTATACGATGAATGGGAAACAAACCGTCAGCGATATTAGCAGCGATACGCTAATTGGAAATGTAATTATTTAAGGTTAGGTCCAAGAATTGTCTAGCTAAGCAGTGCAGGATTTAGCCCACTTGTTGATATGCTTTTTGATGTATGTAATTTTTAAAGAATCCGAATAATGAGCTCGGTGCAACGAACAGGGCGTGTGACCCTTTTTTTTAGCTCAGAGTTTCCTTTTTCACTGCCGTCATAGCCCTCATGACTTCGCACCCAGATTAGGGAGATTTTATTTTGGGTGGGCTAGTTCAATGAGCGCTCACTGGTCCTCTAGAAGAGATTCTGGTGAGAATGAATATATTTCTAGAGCTTTGAGAACAGTTTGACTGTCCGAAATTGTGGAGATCTTTGTTATGGCATACTGCCGGTTTACTAAGAGATGGGCGGTCTCAGGTATTGCAACCAGAGGTCAGCTTGAAATATTGTTGCATCTTTAATTAAAGGATAATATGTGTGGATTCGGGTTCCCACAATACCCACACCTACACCGGGAGGGACCATCAGTTTAAATTTTATTGTGAATCGTCGAGCATCCATGTTTTTGTTTAAAAAATATTCCCTGCCAAGTCAGTATTATTTTTCAATCAAAACGGCATATCCGTTATGGAATTTTTTAGACGTCAACTGTCCGATTGACTGGTTTAGTACCTAGAATTAGGGCTTGTAAGATAGAGAAGCTGACATATTTTAGTATACGGGCGAATTTGGAAAGCATTGGGGCATTTTAATTCCATAAAATGATATTGCTAGCATATAGTATGTGTGTACGAAAACGCTTCACGTGGTCCAAAGTTATGCGGTAAAAATTCCGATGAACTTATACCCTCCCTCTTTTTTGAAGTCGGTTAAAAATATGCATCGCTATTATGGTTTCTGACGGATGCCATCCGCAAGCATCTAATCCGATTCGCACTGTCATAACAAGCGAGTGAGAAGAATTAGATTCATGCGAATGGCGTCCCTCCCTCCGATGCATTCCTATTCCGGTCCGACAGATTCCATTTGCACAAATGTACTCCTTCACACTCGCTTGTTATGACAATGCGAATCGTATAAGATCCGTGCGGATGGCATCTGTCGGATACCGAGACAAATCCGTTTGTTCTTTTGGGAAATGGGAGATAGGAATCTTGGTTTTGATTTTCTCTGTATTTTCTCTCATAAAATTAAAGAGAGCCTTCATTGGGGTATTGCTCTATTTCTATAGAGGAATAGGTTGCAACAGTCGTTCTGTTTCTGCAGCTACTGATACAATAAAAAACGGCAATTTTGTGCATTGGAGATTTAAACTCCTCAGAATATGGAGGAACAACTTGACGGGCTGTGGTAGATAAAGGGAAGACCGCTTTCCTGTGATGGAAAGATCTGGTGGGGAACGTGGTTTCCCTAAGCCGTTTCCAATTTGGGTCAGATCACATTCGACCAAAATGGCTTAGGCTGTTATTTACACCAAGCAAGTAAAAAAGGCTTGAGTTCGTTTTCACGGCAGCCGGGTCTACGTAACCGGAACGACCGAGATTTATATCTGGCCAAGGGCTATCACTTCAGCAGTATTCTCCGAAATTGCGAACGAACTTAATGACTATTTTTGTTAACGCAATGACACGAACATTCGTCAATGCCCAACTTTGTGATTAAACTTTTTTTTCATTTAATGCTCAGTGAAAATATGGCATTTTTTTCGCTTAATTCTGAAAATTTATTATTACTTTCAAAAATTATTTTTTTAATATATTTAAGGAAACCGTAGCAAATTGCGTTTAGAAGAACTAAGTAATGGCTGAACCCATTTTATTATTAAATCTTCGAAAAAATTATAAGGCAAAACAAAAACAAATCTTTCATAATTTGTTTTTTGTTTGCCTGTAAAATAATGGGAACGATTTATTCACGTTGAATGCGTGATGACCCCAATTGTGTTTTGAAATTATTTATATCGGGTTTCACTGCTCAAACTTGCACATTTGCCAAAGATCGCTATGATAAAACGAACAAAATTTTTATTTACAAATAAAAGCCACTGGGGTAGATAGTTTACTGAGGTATGCATTACGGCCTAAGCACCTATTGTACCTAGAAATAGCTTACGAACAAACAGCTGTCTAACACGGAAAAACTTCATGTTTTTCACACCTAACCTCAAAATCAAATAATTTTAAAACAATCCACCTAAATGCATAGCTATTCCTATCGCGCACCCTCGAGTGTTAATCCTGCGCCCACAATCGTCTTAATACCCACCCACTTCTCCTTTAAATACTTCAATAGCCAACACCTTTCTATTTCCCTCTACCGTTATTTACAGGTTTAAACATTATAGCATAAAAATAAACCAAAAAATAAAGTAGCAACGTCTTGCGCTTGGAAACGATTGACCTACAACTATACTTGCACAGGTACTGGTGGCGAGGTGACAGCGAAAGAAAAAAAAAACAACGAAAATTAACGAGAAAACCAAAAACATCAACCCCGCATATGCTGCACACACTTACCGCTCGCTTTATTATGCGCATTCATATTTATGTGGCTACTATTCGTTGCGACAGTGGCGACGCTAGCGGTGTTGGCAGCAGCGGTGGTAGTGTTGGCATTAGCGGTGGCGATGGCGGCAGTACTCGCAGACGACGCACCAACGAGGTGACTCGACGATGACGACGATGAAGACATCGCAGCATTCAAATGTGCATTGGCAGCAGTTGCCCGGTAATTATAGAGGAAACCGGGTTGCACGATAGTGGCGCCACGATGATGCGCCTGTTGTTGCTGATGCAATAACGTTGCAGTATTGCTTTGATTTTGATTTTGTGATGTAGCAATGGCAACAACCACGGCACCTCCTGGTGCGGCAGCAACCGAATGATGGAGCATGTGATGATGCTGTTGCTGCGGTTGCGGTTGATGATGGTGCGGCTGATGCTGATGAAGGTGAGCATGCGCGGGCGCGTGGTGCGAGTGGTGGATATGATATTGATGATGGTTCTCCATGGCAGCGGCAGCTGTCATTAGCGTGGCACTGCCGCCGCAGCCAACGTTGCCGCTGCCACTACCACCACTCGTTGCTGCTAATAGCGTTGGCGCCGATACGAGTGCAGCGTTGTGATGTATTCTTCCCAGAGCGCTGCTACTTCCAATACCACTTCCGCTGGCGCCGCTTCCACTCCCGCTGCCACTGCCGTGTTGCGCTGCCGAGCTGACGCAAGAACCCGTTTTGCTTCGTGAACTGCGCCTGAGCGAATGTGAAGAATGTAACGATGTCGCCGCCGCCGTCGATGTGCCTGCCGTTGAGCTGGAGCCTACCACTTCGGCTGCCGCGACTACTGTGCGACCTTGCCCGTAACTGTGCTGCGCTGCGATTTGTGCGTTCAAGTGTGGCGTAAAAGAGGGTGTAGCAGCCGACGAACGATCAACAACCAAGCCGGTGCCTAGTCCAATATCAATTGTCGCCGGATGTATTTGATGATGTTGCGCAGAAGCTACTACTGCTGCTGCTGCTGCTGCTGCTGCCGCCGCTGATGCTGTAGGCGGCGGATGTGGAATTCGGTGCAGTGGCTGTGCTTGGGTTTGTATGTGTGTGAGGGGCAACGGTAGCGCTGGCACAGGTGGAGGAGGCTGCTGGTGCAAATGCGGATTCGAGTGATGATAACGTCCACTTAGCTGTATATGCAACGGTGGCTGTTGCGCTATTTGTTGATGCTGCGGCTGCGGCGCGGGCGGCGGCGGTGCTTGTTGCTGCTGCTGCGGGTGCTGCTGATGCTGCTGCTGGTAGATAAGCGGTGCGCCGGTAATGGGTGCTGTACCAGCAAGGCGTCCTGTTGGTTGATAGTGATTAAGATTTAAATTTAATATGGCTGTGGTTGAGGCTGCGACTGCGGCAGCGGCGGCTGTTGTTGCTGCTACTGCGCTATTGGTCGCGGGGTATGGCGCGTGATAAAAATGCACGGGTTGTTGTTGTTGATGTTGCGCATGCACGTGGGCGTGGGCATGCCCGCGTGCCTGCACTTGCAGTTGTGGTTGAGTTTGCACTTGCGCGTGCGCGTGCTGTTGTTGTTGCGATTGCGCTTGCAATTGTTGCAAGCGCGTTTGTGATTGTTGTTGTTGGTGTTGCTGATGCTGATGATGACGTTGTTGCTGGTGTTGATGGGATTGCGGATGCGCATGCGGAAGCGTATGCAAATGAGGTTGATGTTGGTTTTGTTGTAGATTGTGCTGTTGCGATTGCAGCTGCGCCTGATAGTGCGCCTGCGGATTGTAATGGTAGTGTTGCCCGCCAGCTGTAGCGTGCAAATAATGTGTTTGTTGCAGCGGCTGATGATGGGGCAGCACAACCTGGCCGGCTGCCTGTTGTTGGCCACCACCTGGCTGCGTAAAGTGTGCGGAAACCAACGGGTGGTGTGGCAATGGTTGCTGATGCTGATCTCTCGGTAGCTGTGGCTGTGGCTGAGGCTGCGGCCGTTGTCCAATTGTTGTAGCTGCCGCTACACCCGAAACGGACGCGCCACCTCTAGCGCCACCCGCAATTGTCGCTGTGCCAGTTAAACCGCCGCCAGCAACAAAATCTGTGCTGCCACCACTGTTGCGCGTCTGTCGTGCCCCCAGATTCGGGGCTCTGTTGTAGCCCGTCGTCGTAGCTGTGCTTTTGCAAGCGGACTCTGTAATACCAATCCTTTTGCTGCCGTTCAACCGCTTTTTGCCTGCGCTTCTACCGCTACCGCTACTGCTGCTGTTGCTTCTTGTGCCTCTGCTACGATAATTCCTGCAATTTTTACTGTTGTAGAATTTTATGCGACGTTGTCCTAAGCGCCGACGTCTGTGCTTATTCTTCTTGCTCTTTTGCTGCTTCTTGCTGTTGATGATCCTTCTTTTCACAAGTGCGATTGTTAGGTTGCCTTTTCGCCAGTCCAGGTGTAAGCAAACAGAAGAAAATTCTTGTTGTAGTAGTTGTTGAAGCAATAAATTTTTTATCTGTTCTTGTTTTTTGAGTTATTCGTTCATAAATAGTTTTAATTTGATATCCTGAATGAATGGAGAAGCGTGTTTGACGTAACTATTTTATTCTGGTTTTAAGTGAAGCTGCTAATGAGTTAAAAGGAGGAATGAAGGTGTTGTTGATGGCTATGGTGGCTAGTGACTAGTGAATGACTGATTGACTGACTGATTGACAGACTTGTCTGGTGGTTGGCTAGATGATGATAGCTAGCTGTTAGGTATCAATGATGATGAACTCAATCTCGTTGATCTCTTCATAAATTGCTGCTGCTTTGACGACGATGATGTTGTTGTTACTGACGCTCGTTTCGCGTCGCAACCCAGCAGATGCATTAAATCAGTAAATTAATCCGTGTACAACTTCGTACTTTGCAACGCCGCTCTCTCTTCTGTCACTCGCCCTCCAACTTATTAAGCTTCTCAAGCTGCGCGCTGTTTAAATTCGTTCTTCGATTGTAATAAAGGTTTTTATTTGCTTACGTAGCTTTATTGTTATTTGATTTATGCTGTTTTTGCATTCACCATTCACTTTAAACCTTGTTGTTGTTGATGCTGTTGTATTTGCTTACAAACTTGGAAAGTGCCAATTATTGCACTTACTAAGAACGCGTATAGGACGATAATGAAAACGCTGGAGACCAAGAGTCTGACGACAATGACGATGTAGGGGACGACGAAGACGACAACGACAACAACAACAACATCATCATCCTCATCCTCATCCACAACAACAATAGTAATTTACGACGCCGAATGATTGAATGTTACGAGTACTTATAGCAATTTATTTTTTCTTAAAAAATATTTTTAGACTAAAATTCCTTTATTTAACTTCAAACTTGTATTTTGAAACAAAAAAAATAGCATTGATAATTTGAATTTTAAATTTATTTAACGTATAAAGAAAAACATAAAACGTAAGCAAATTATAGTTTAAAAAAGACAACACCAAGTAATAATCTCTTCAACTACAACTGCAACAACAGCAACGTGCAAAAATTTACGCTCGCTTTTAATTTTATTTTATAATTATGCATTTTTTTATTTACGAATTTTGTATTTGTTTTATTTATTTTTAGTTTTTTTCTCTTCATTCCGTGGCGTCTTATCTTGCCACTTCTTCAACAATATAACCCACTGCTTTTCTGCTTTCTTCTGTTTTTATAAGTTTTTCTTTTGCTGCCTTCTACTGTTCGCTACAGCTACAGCTTTGCATGCATTGGCAATTTGAATCACACATTTCATATTTCATACTATGTACATATAATAATTATAGTCCCTTGGCTCTTGAAATTAATTTTGAAACATTTCGTCTTGGCTAATCCAGTGTGTGTATGGTGAGAGGCTTGTGGTGCTATAGTTAAAAATTTAAAAGAAAATACGGCTGCTCTTGCACTTTTTAAAATCCTATTAAAAAATTGTTCTTTTTTTAATTTGCTTGATTGGTTCGTCGCCATCGTTGTAGTCATCTGCCAGAGCTGCCACCTTCGTTCGCTAATAATTTGGCTCCTTGATTTCAAAACAGCATAGAGCTATAAAATGTAATCTACATTCGCGTGTAACTGCCTTGCAACACAAGCAAAGGCTCAATTAAGAGCGCCTTATACTTACGTACATATTAACAGGTATGAAAATTAAGATTTAAATGATAAAAAAAGAAACATAAAAGGTAACTTTACCAAGCAGTGGGCCCGCCCACACTTATTCTAGACAAAAATGTGGATTAAAAGCTGCCATGATAAGTTATGGACAAAAGCACAGTTTAAAAAAATGTGAGTGAGTAGTACGGATATATAAGAATTGGTTAGTTAATTAAATTGTGTGTTAAAAAGTGTGTTAGTACTTATTATAATATAAAATTAACGTTATCACACAATAGACTGTCTGCCTTTTTCTGGCATATCATCTATATACAGCCGCTCAGCCCTGTAATAAGGTGACAGCACTGTTTTTTTTTTGTACTCTTTGTATTTTCTTCTCCAGATTCATTAGCTCTATGATTTTCTTTCATACATATATACAAAAATATACAACACAAAATTACACATGATGTGCCTAGTATATCATAAATTCATGTATTTACAGATCGAAGGTGTAAAATATACAAAGAAATTTGAAGTTTTGGTTAAACCACCAGGCAACACATATCCGGGCATCTCAAAATTCAAATATTAAGATTTATACATACTTACATGTAAAATTGTAGTAATATATTGTAAGCTTCGTTTTTAAAACTGCCCATTGATAAAAAATCATATATGAGCCGTTCCATTGAGGCTGGTGGGACATTTTACTCCAGAATGTGATCAATTGTGAGTTATAACTAAGTATGTCGTCGGAACTTTTACAACAGCGAAATAGATTTTTAACATAGAACGATAACCGATGTATAAATGGCTTTAACAAAATTACCAAACGATTTATTAGTTTTATTTAACTATCATTTGAATAAATGTGACCGGTGGGACACTGAAAAGAGCTCTATTTTATCCTTGTGCACTCAAAGATAAATCTTAGCCAAAAAACTTATGGCCCTATTATATATGTGGCGACTGGTGTCTAGTTGCTGGTCTAGTAGCCGTAGCTACCAGTATCGTATTTTGTAACAGAAACAGAAAATTACGCTAGTAGACTCAGTAGCCGACCTTCAGAACCCAGTTGCGATACTTAATGCGAATTTTAGTATATGGTTGCCCATCGGCCATCAGTCGCCATACATATATAATAGGGCCATAATTATGCATGCAGTTTTATAGCCCAGAAAAAATTTGCAAATTAGTATGCCAAGTTATTGAATTTTCCTGAGTTTGGCACAAAGCTTAGAGGTGCTATTTTTACTAGAGGGGCCAGTTACTATAGAAATTCTACCGTTTTTCTTTTCTTTTTTTTTTAGAGCCCTGGCGATGTTTTCAAACGTGGCACGTCCATTAAGTTTTAAGACACAAAATTACTAAATCGTGGCTAAAAATTTGTATATCGTTTTTTTTTTAATATTTTATAAGCATTACAGTTTAACGGGGCGATAAATTCTCTATAACCAATGTTTTTTATAAAAACCATTTGGTCGTCAAACAAATGACCTTGGTCTGAAGTATGTGAAATTTAGAACTACAATCTTGTCAAATGAACGAAGTGTACTGGCAGGAGCATACAATTGTTCATGAGAAAATACAGGTCATACAAAAGGCGGGAATGATTGAAAACTATATACCAGGGATTAATATTCGCAAGCCAATTAAAATGCCAGTTAAATTTTCACAATCTAAAGAGTACCATTCACCACAGCCTTCTTTGTGTTTACATATCGACCCCTGATTGCGATTTTATGGTAAGCGACAAAAGGTAAATTTTACAGGAGGTTTTTTTAATTCTCACTTAAACAGTGTAAAAATTTATTTGTATATAAATGGACAACAACATTATTGAATGATAGCTTTCTAATGGGACTATTTATTTTTTGCATACCTATTTTTTAAAGATAAAATAGTGTTTATGATATTTTTCCTGAACATGCTGAGAGGAAAGTTACCAAAGAATTGCCGCTTGCGATGTTTTTATGTTGTATAATCTGGACATTTATACACGAAGGTGTGCGGGTACCTTAAGGATTGTTTGGAAAACTGAATTTTAAGTCAATAAAATATAAACACTGCAAATCGGCAGAATAAGCTCAAAATATTTTCAACATTAACTGTTTGGTGCATCTACTGGATTGTCTACAAGTTTTCTTCGTGGATGCAGCGATAAAGCTTATTCAATTCTCTAACAATCTAAAATGATTACATTGACGCTACTATTTGGTATTTTTAGACATTTTTTTAAAGAATGAGAAAAAAAGATTTAATCCTTGACCAGTAGCTCGTTTCTGTAACAATTCTGTACCAAGGCGAATTGAGATATGAATTCGCCGCCCTGTTCTCTACTGCTAATGAGTAGTAGAGAATGACATATATTCTCTACCAGTAGAGAAATAATCGGTAGAGAAGAGTTACGGAAACGAGCTACTGAATAGGTTCATGGCCAAAATCTTCATATTTAGGAGATTTTTGGTAAGTTTCGAAATCGAAAAAATTGCTAAACGTAAACTTTTAATCCAGAGATTAAAATCAAAAGCTGAAATTTTATAAAATAAAGGCTGAAGTGCAAAAGTTATGATAAGTAAAAGGATAAAATCAAAATCTTATAAGCAATTTGAAAGGAGATAAACGGCAAAATTAAATAATCTCGAAAATGTGAATCTATATGGCCGTGTACGCTGGTGTTAAGATGGAAATTCGAATTCAGTTGCAATTTTTTCTAGACCAATGCCTACAATAGGAATACAAACCCCGTTAGGTGTCTGTTTTTCATCTATCTGATATGCTTTTAAATCTTATTTGGCAAAGCAAGAGTTTCAAAAAAGACCCCGCTAGACGAGCTACGCTGCACGTAGTGATTGCAGCTGCAATTGCATAATGGCAGATTGCACTTAATATTGATGAGGGAAAGAAGCTGGGTTTTAAGCAACAAGTTGTAGCAAGTGCCGATGGAACTTTGGTTAAAACTACCGTTCGAACTGCTATTTACAATTAAGTTCTGTACACAGTGTCGCTTACGATAAAATTGTAGGAACTCAAATGTGTAAACAAAGCAAACGATAAAATTCATTTTGCTTTTTTTTCGTCTTCAAAGTCTCTGATTTTGCAGAACGTTGTAACCACTATTTGTAACCTATTTGCAGCAAAAAAAAAATTTGTCGATAATTTGTCGCTTACGATAAAATCGATATGTTGCGTGTAGGTAATTTAATTTTTTTGCGTACCAGTTTATGTAGAGGCAAACCGCAGACAGATAAATCGTTCAAAAATTCAGTAGTGTAATTGTTGTGCTTCCGAACATCATCAGAATTAATTTCAGCAACACTAAAGTATCATCGTTTTTAAGATTTCACGAGAAATTGGCATATTCCATTACCAAGTGATTTGAGAAACTCTACAAGCTCAATTTCCTGTGGAGGAATGGGAAAAATTCAGACCGAAATTTAACGCAATTTTCAATTAGGGTGATACGGGAACCATTGGACACTATGTATCTCAGATAATTCTCGACAACTCGAAAAATTTTAAAACATTGACGAATTTAGATAACTCCATACATTTCAGGAAGTCGATACATTTCAACAATTCGATACGTATGGATTGCTCAATGAACTTTAAAAACACTCAATAAATTCGATAACGCTACAAATTTCGATAACTCTACAAATTTCAATATCTCTACAAATTTCGATATCTCTAGAAATTCGATAAGTTTATATAACTATGCATTTCCAGAACTGTATAAACTTCGATAACTCAAAAATTTGCATATCTCGAAATGTATCTATAACTCGATTTCGTTAGCTCCATAAATTTCCTGGTACTCGATAAAATTCGATAAATCACAAAATAGTGATAATGCGATAAATTCATGTATGAGATAAAAAAGAAATGCTAACCAATTTTTTTCAAACCCTGTCGGAAATACCAACAACAAAAATGAGAATTTTTTTCAAATCCTTGGTCCGATTCCCATTACCTCCAACTTTTGGAAATTTATAGCCCAGTGTTTTTAGTGGCAGTTGAAAATTCAGGCTGGAAATATTTTTACAGCTGATCAAATTAAGGTCTGCATTTTTTGAAAGTAATGCAATTTATTTTGATGATTTTTAAGTTTAAAGTAACTTTGTACATTAAACTTGCAAGGTTTTGCTTATTTTACTGCAAAGCAGGGACATCAGCACAACATGTGGTTAGTCTAGCGTAGAATGAGGAAAAGACAAAATCCCTCCTAGCAACAACAACAACTCTTGCCTACAGGTTGGTACCTTTTTTGGGCTCGATAGGCAATTGAAAAGCAGATCATTTTCTCTACGAAGAAAAATTACGCTCTACAAGTCTCGCAGAAACTTGGACGAAACCGAACAAAGATGAGAAGGCATGGCGATTTCGAAAGAACTATTCTAAGCAAGACCTACGGCCCTACGGAATGTCGAACTGTACGAGCAGTTTAACGACATGGACGTGCATAGTTATATGAGGCTCCGGTGAAAAGATCCTACGAGTCGGCACACATGCGTGGTCAAAAAATGACGCCCAGAAACACTATGGACGAACCAAGTGCGGAACAACTTGCCTGCACTCGGAATGCACAACTGCCGAAACTTCGTAAAGGTGAGAGTCAATTGGCGAAGTTCTTGATCTCAACCCAAAGCCGAAAAACGATTATAGTACCAAATAAGATGATGGCCGAATAAAAAAGTTTACGAATTTGTAAAAATGTACGAATCGTGTGGTCCAACGTTAAAAACAAAGCATAAGCGTAAAAGTGAGTCTAATATTTTTTTCCAGAAGAAATTAATCAGTACTTGTTGCTTATTTTTTATTCAATAACAATAAAAAAATGCTTTGTGAGTTTTCGAGGCGTTTCGAGTGTTTTCAAAATTCTTTCGGGACCGTTCAGGTGTTTTCGGGACTTTTCCCCGTTTCCAGATTTCTTCCAGACTTGGAACATTTCAAGATACTTACTTGTGTTTTGCTATTCCAATTTTTTCGGAACTTCTCCGTTCTTTTCTGATCTTTCAACCCCTAGATTAAATTTTAACTTTACTCCTTATGAATGGCATAAAAAACACTGGTTAATTTGCGCCAAAAAATACCGGCTATTTTCTGCAAAAAAAGACTGGTTATTTTCTAAAAAAAAAACATTGATAATTTAATTAAGTTAATTTTCAAATTTCGTGAAACCGAGCTAACAAATTATAAAACTCAATGCATCTGCGGAGTAGTAATTACTGAAGTAAAAATCCTAAACCGTTTAGAACGGATTCCTTTTTTAAGTTTAAAAATCTTAACCTCTCAACAAATAAGAACTAAAAAATATAAAAATACTTAATACTCTCCGATGCCTATAGCTAATTTGAATGCAGTATTTCTGAAGCACAACTTTGCTCTTAAATTAAAACCTTTGGATATTCACAATTTACCCAACTGCACGCTCTTCAAATCATTTATACATATTGCATGTGGTAACCAAAACTTGCATTTCATCACCGCAACCGTAAAAAATAAATAATTGTGTTTGTATATATGTGGTATGTATAAACCAGTTTGCACTTTCTCGTTCTACAAATGTTCGCGGCATAAGTAAACTCAAATAATACAGCTACATTTATATTTAAGGTTAAAAATAAATCAGCAAGTGCCAAGTAGATATACATATGTAATTTTATATAACTGATTGTGCTTTAGCAGCCAATTTAGCAAAATACAGAAACAAGCACAACTTTTGCCAATCTGCATTTATTTAAGCCGTTTATGGTATATGAAATACTTAGCAGATTTTGCTTGCTGCGCATTCTGTTTCGTTTTCTTTGTTTCATTTCGTTTTTTTTTTTCTATTTTCATTTCCTTTTCATTTATTACACTTTTTATTTCATTTGTCACAATAAAAACTAGAATGAAAGACTCACCTTCAACAGCTTCCTCAGAATCCTCTGTAGCTAGTTCTTCGTCTTCTTCCTCTTCTTCAACGATATCGTCGTCGTCTTCTTCCTCCTCTTCGTCGATATCGTCGTCTTCGTCGTCGACGTCCTCCTCTTCTTCTTCGTCGTCGTCCCCAACGTCACCGTCGCCGCGTATAACGACGTCACCTTCGGCTACAATCGAATCGTCCTCTAAATCAGCCGCCTCGTTATCGTCGCCGTCTTCTTCTTCGTCGCCGTCGTCGTCGTAGATCTCAACGTTATCTTCAGAGTTTTCTTCTTCCTCCTCGCTGGCGTTAATAGCACCAACAGTTATTACACCACCACCGTTTAAAACACTCTCGTCAACTGAATTAGCGTTGGATGCGCTCGATGCGTTGGAGGCGTTATTGGCGGTAGACGAACTGCCGCTTGCGTTCGTATTTGTGTTGTTGCTTTCGATAGCAGTATTTGCGTCGTTCGAAAACGATATCAGTTGATGATAATTGCGTAAGCTCTTGCGATATTTGCAATATCTGTCGACTCTGGCTGAAGCACCACTACCAGTGGCTGCTGAAGTGGTGCGACTTCCCGACTGTCCACTACTGCCTGAGCTGCTGACTGCTACGGCTGTGGCAGTTGAAGCTGCGCTATGATTTGAATTTGAATGTGGATTTGCTTTTGTATTTGTTGTTGTTGTTGTCTCAGCTGATGCAGCTGTCGATTTCGCGTTAAATTTAATGCGACCTCCTACGACTGATAGGAAGCGGCGAGTGTTGTGCTGTTGAGACGGTTGAGCCTGGTGCTGTTGTTGTCGCTTATCTCCACTACCACATTCACTTTTACGTGTGCCAGACGACGATGAAGTTGTAGCTATGTTTGCGCCACTCTGAAGATTTTTATTCTGTTTTGAATTTGCCTTGTGTTGCCTACCCTCAGCGGTGGCGGTTGTGTTGAGCTTACGAATTTGCTTTGCCTGCTGCTGTTGTTGTTGATATTGACGCTGGTTGTTATCGCTGCTATTATCGGCGGCGTTGTCACCTGCGTCGAGAGTTGCTGATCCTCGTTTGCTGTGCGCTGCAGTACGACTGTGACTGATTTTACGTGTTTTGCGAAAATAATTAAGTAAGTTACTTTTTGTGTTGCCGTTGCCGCTGCTGCTGCTGCTGCTACTACCGCTGCTACTACTAGCGCTGAAACTGGTGCGTGGTGCTGCAGCCGACGTTGATTCTACTGCTGCTGCTGACGCTGTCGCTGTCTGGTTGAAGTTAATATTATCAGTTTTGACTTTGTTTAAGCTGCTGCCCCTACGACGTGCGTGTCTTTTGGGTGCCGATGCAAATGGTAATGAATGCCTGTAGCTTTGATTGGATGTAGTGCGACCAAGATTGTGGGCGTCTTCAGTGGTAAGTGTCTTGGAGCGTGTGCGCTGTGCAACACAATCACCCTGATTGGCACCTGTGGATGTGGAAGCTGGTGCTTCTGTTGATCCCGAATCGAGACCTGACGAAGTTGTGAAACTGTTGTAGTGCGCAGTTGTTGTTGTTGGAGTAGGCGTTGACGTTGATGAGGTCGCTGATAAGTTAGAATGATAACGGCGCTTCTTAAGTGGCGAACTTGAATCTATTGGATAATTCATAGTCAATGCGTAGTATTTGCGGAAACGAAGCAAAAAATAATAACAAGAACAGTATAAAATATGTACGGTATGATGAAAATTCTAAAATTGTCTAAAGGGTTTGACAACTGTGAAATTCATTCACAATTATTTTAAAATATGAAATGGCGATTCGCTGCTAAGTATGAAGTTATTGAAAATCCGTTAATAATTCGATAATGAATGTATTCTAAATCATTTCTCAACGAAGTTGCAGAGAATGACATGAAATATCTTTAAGAGGTATAATTGAAGATAGCACAAACAGGAAAACATGAGAACTGAGTGGCATGTGCCATTAAATATTTTTAAGAAATGCAATCAATATACATACAGTATTGGCCAATACAATAGCACCCCCATTTCAAAGTGATATTGTTTCGCACTCATGTTTATTTATTTATTTTTAGGAATTTTCAAATAAAATTCAGTTAATTCTCTAACAAAACCCGTATAAACCCAAGATTTGAACTTTGTAAAAGACTACCAAAAAAATGCAAAAATGTTCACCTAAATTTCAATTTTTTCTCAGAAGTGCAAGAATTTTTTTAATATACAGTTTTGTATATTCAATTTTAGTCTAACATTGTGCAAGGTTGAAAGTGGTTAAAAATCACCGTTGATTTTTTAACTTTTTTCGCCGAAAGTGTTGTGGATTACTTCCATATAAAAATAAATTGTGTTTATTCGTTATATGAAAGCAAATGCGACAAAAAAAAAAATCTAAGAAATCAACGGTAATTTTTAACCATTGGAAACTTGCACATTATTAGACTAAAATTGAATTTGCTATAAGACTGCGTACCCAAAAAAAATTTTAATACTTAGAAAAAAGTTTGAAATTTAGGTGAACATTTGTTGCATTTTTTTGTAGTCTTTTACAAAGTTTCAAACTTGGATTTATATGGGTTCTTTAGAGAATGAACTGTATTTTAATTGAAAATTCTTAAAAATTAATAATTAAGCATAAGTGGCACCACTTTGAAATGGGGGTGCTACCAATACTTATGTACAGTAATTAAGTACATTCGTATATTTATACACTGGGGTGTGAAATATTATTATTATTTTTTTTTTATTCAACAATTTTTATCGAGCTCGAGACCGTTTTTTAATGAAAAACTTATTGTGGAAAAGCAACAATAATTGAAAAAATGGTAGGAGTGATAGCTATTTCGGAAATCACCAAATTTCCTCATCAGACTTCTTTCAGTAGGCTTCGAACCGACGATCCCACTGACTCAGCCAGTTGCCTATGCACTGTGCCTTGTAATTATCGTTGCTTTTACCCACTTTTTAATTTTTTGTTATGCCAATAAAAAATTACTATATGTTTATATTTTACGGAACAACTAGGGTTTATAACCCTAAACATTCGTCGGCTGCGATTGCCTTTCACTTTTGCACCTCCACAGTAACTTTTTTTGTCCAAACCAATTGTCAAACCTTAGTAGACCACTAGCTTACCGTTATTTTTCCTCTCTTGTGAAGTTAATGTTGTGGTTGTAGTTGAGACAGCAGCTGTAACTGTGGCTGAAGCTGAAGTAGATGCTAATGCTGAAGTTGTTCGCTTTAATTGATGCTGATCGTGGTGGCGTTTTCGATCACTGCGTGCGACTCCAACCTGGACACTGAATGAAGCAGCCTCTGTTGTAGTACCACTATTATTCAAAGCTCCACGGGACGATGCACGTTTGCTCGAGTGACTCCTGCTGATGCTAGTGTTGGGACTACTACCACTGCCAATTGCTGGGGAGCGATTTTTGCTATGTGCACGCTTTTTTCCACTGCTACTCACGATTTCCACAGCCGACGACTTGCTTGACGTTGGTGCTGATGTGTGTGCTGATTTCTGTTGCTGTAGCTGTTGAGGTTTATTAGAGCTACTTTTGCTACCACTGGCGAAACTTCCGTCACTGCCGTTTGTTTGTTGTTGCTGGTTATTATTTTTATTGCTATAAGAATGTAGCTTAATTTGTTTATGCTGCGGAGAATTTTGTGTTTGTTGCTTCTGTTTTAATTGTCTGCTGCGACGCGTTTTAGTTGAAGCCGCTTCTGCGGCTGTTGTGGTTGTGGTTGTAGCTGGCGCCGTACTCGCTATTGTGGTGCTGTCGTCGTGCCCCTCCGTCACTGCAGAGAGCGATTGACTGTTAACGGATTCGGCCATAGACGACACTTAACCGCTCTTTCGATCACACTAAACATGCCCTCGCAACACTTGTGTCCTTTCGTGTTATAGCCAATTTAATTCCGTTACACGATATCAAAGTAAAAATAAAACTAAAATAAACTGACGGTTGTGTTTGAGCTTATGGTCGTGGCTAAACGTTTTTGCTTTCCCTTTTCTGAGTGCAATTTTATTCACAACAGGGAAATAGGTTGCTGACCGAAATTGCCGTGAGCTTACGGCACTCTTAAAGCTTCGCTTCCGACTACAGCAATTGTCACTTTCTCTCTGCTCGGTTTTGCTTGGCCGCTTCAAGGAATCTGGAAGTCGTAGAAAATAATTTATTAATATGGTAAATTCAACTAATTTTGGTTTGAGCTGCATCGATTTTTTATACACAATTAATTTAATGATACAAATTTCCTTAACACTCAAAATAAAAAATGAAAGCCCTTTATGGCAAATGCTTTTGATTTAAAAAGCAAGCAACACGTAAACGCAAGAAGGTGGTGGTACTTGAACAGCTGATATGATATTTTTGTCCTACACTAGTATAGCAGAATGTCATCCAAGATGAACTGGTGTAACTTCAAGATGTCAACAAAACGAAATGGCGAAAATTGTCTCCTATTTTCTTTCATTTTGACATCCTGTTGTACCTAAAAGCAATAACAAAATACACGGGACTTTTACTTCAACTGAAAGTTGCGTGAAAAATCGCCTCATGTAAATTTCCCAACATACGGCGTCTTGCTAAGGTAGCTGAATTTACACATTCTTACTTATAAAGTAGGACTTACATATATTAAATTGTCCATCCAAAGCGGCTAAGTCACAACTTTAAGGTATTTCAGTTATCTTTTACTCAGTTGGAAGTCAGTTGAGTTTTTTCTGTATTGTAATTTCTTCAAGAAGAGATCACCAGTAAATAATATGGTTAATCAGGAACCTTAAATGTAAATAATAGATTTACTGCGGAAAGGCAGGAAAAGTGGCAAAAAATTGTGGAGTTTGCCTCATGAAAATGTTAAGACCGAGAAAAAATATAGCCTAAAGTGTTCCCAAAGACAAAGGCCGTCTGTCAAAAAATATTACGGTCCGATATGTTGTGAACATAGTAGCAAGTAGCGATGCAGCCACTTTTGCAGAAGCGCTTAAGGTATTAAACTTTAATGCGAGGCGAATGATAGTCAAATTGAGCGCAAAGGCATAATAAAAGAAGAAAAAAGCCAATTTGATCAAAATACATGTGCGAGCGTGGCAGCATTTTGCTGTGTCGCACGAAAACCGGACCGTTGCCTCTTCGGATACATATGTTAGGCCTTTCAGAATGCAAAAAAAAACACATTTAAGTTTCAATTGAAGGTTATTTGGTCCGACAAGACTAAATTAATCGCTTTCAATCAGATGACAGGGCATGGTATTGGATCAAAGACCCAAGTTAAGTCCAAGCGCATGATGTAAGGCAAACTGGGAATGACAGTGGTCGGTCAATAATAGTTTGGGGTGTATTTCAAAAATTTTGTTGGTCCGTTAGTACGCATTATGCGTATTTCAACAAAATTTGCAAGATGTAGTCGAAAAAATTAGATTTTCTGCTGAAAAATCACCCAAAACACACTGCACATGTTCACAAAGACTGGATACAAAAGCAAAAATTTGCTAATTTGAAATGACCTCCACAATCTGCGGACATGAATCTCATCGAGAATTCGCGAAATCAACTAAAAGCACATCTTACTAAGAATCCAAGTCCGTCCAATGGAGAACATGAGCTGTGAAAGCAAACTAAGGATATATGAGAGGGTATACCTCCAGAATATTTACAGAGATACGAATTATACATGCCAAATCGCATCCAAGTACTAAAAAAAGCAAAACAGTACCCATTGTGTTAATAGTACTTTTTGTCGTGTAGCATTCGCACTAATTTACAGTTTTGTCTGCTGGTTTTATTATTTTTGTTAGATTGACTTCAAATCATTATGAGAGAGGAAGTACAGGTGTACCAATAAGAATAAAACAACAAAAGTATGAATGTCGTTAAAACTTGGAAAGATTACGATGGTTGACATAAAGTGTTACACCATGTTACAGTTTTGCCCGTCAATGTAGATATGTATCTATCTTTATAAGAATTCTAGGGATATCTCGGCTAGAATGCCACCTATCTAGTACGTTTTTAGTCCAAATATTTATTTTCAATTGGCTTACATATGTTCTAAATATGAGCCAAACCTGCAACTAAATGCAGATTTTAGGAATATCCCGACAACATCGCCACCTAGCGATAAAAGTTTTAGTCGGAATATTTCATTTCAATGTGCCGACACATGTGACGTCTCAGCTTTCTTCATTTTTGGCAACAACAAAAAGTTTTAATTTTTTTAACGAAAAACCTTCTACACAGAAGTTCCAAAAAATCGCTTTTTAAGGCCCGTCCACATACAACTTTGGCGTTGCGTTGGCGCTGGCGTCGCTTTGACAGCAGCGCGAGTAACGCCCGTGCTTGCTACAATGAACGCGTAGCAGAGAATACTTTGGTTACTAAATTAACACACTAGCGGCAGATAAATAAAAAAATTACATCAATAATTGCATTAAAAACTATATTTCTTGCCCGGATTTGATTAAAAATGAAAATTAAATCACATAATTTTGATTATTTAGAACAGCTGACGAACGACGCACGCGAAAAGTTGAGAGTTGGCCATCTTTCTGCGTTGTGTTGGCGTTGGCGTTGCCCAACTTTGGTTATATGGAGACTTTCATATAAATGCATGTATTCATAGTCAGCTGTCGAAGCGACGCCAACGCCAACGCAACGCCAAAGTTGTATGTAAACGGGCCTTTACATAATCGAATCGGTTAGGCATCGCGGTCATACGAAAGACATTCCATTTTTATATATAGATATAGATTTAATGATGCTACGTTTTAATACTAAGTGCCATTGTATTCAGTAATTATAAGTACCTTTGTATTCAGTAACTACAACGGAAAACTACTAATGACTAAAGAAAGGTAAATGAAATCATAGTACTTCCTAAGCTCTTTCATGTCGTCTTAGTCAAATGGTTAGAGGTGCCTACCAATAATCGGAAGGAGGAGGCTCGATCTTCAGTCCGACTAACATTCATGTCGCTCCGCAGTAAGCAGTGGCAAATCTGCGAGTATATGGCTAACTTCCTAAATACAGTGTAAAACAGTAGCTCCCTTTTTTTAATTACTTGAAAGTTGATAACAAACGTCATTCTCAATTGAAACTGCAACCTTGGAGAACATTTCGATTGTCAAGTTTTTGAGTTCTTTTAGTTTCCACTGAATCTAAAGCCATGGAAGTATTTCTCAAAGATATCCTTTCAGAGTGGTGTGTGGTGAGAATTTTATTTGTAGTACAAATTTTGTACATTTATCGACTGTCGCGGTTCAACTACATACATACATACATACATATCGTCCCGTTTCTTATAACTGTTGTTCAAGCGTCACACTATTTTTAGTGGAACCAGAAATATTAAGTAAAAAATGCGTTTATTGTATCCTAGGAGAAGAAAGAAGGCATTTTTTCTTACACTCTCTAAATTACCTCTATTGCAGATACGAGGTTAAAGCAGAAACGGGACGATATATGCCCCCTTTAGAGTATTTAATCAAACTTGTGGTACATTTGCAATGAATTATTTTTCTAAAAGTATTATTAGCTTACACACTGCTGGGCACTTGAATAGGGAGAGCCTTTGTTGATTTTTCTACAAGCTTTTATTTAACTTGCTTTGTATGGATGTAAGTATGTATGTTTCTTTAAGTAAATTCAATTTTTAAGCAACCTCCCGATAAGCTAGAGACTTGAAACTCAAAACTTTGATCTGAACCAGATGGGGCCGGAGTCGAGATATGTGAAAAATCTGTATTTATAGTCCGATTTGGTTCATATTTGGAATGTATATCACCTATATGAGAGGAAATAACTCCACAAAAAATTTAGCCGGTAGCTGGCGCGGGGTCAATATATCTCGAAAATCTCCGCCTAAGGACTGATTTAGTTTATATTTATCATATATATAACTCACATTAAAAGGACTAACTGCAAAAAGAAAATTTGCCTGTAGGTGGCGCAGAAGTCCAGATATTCGGAGAGCCCGTATTTATGGTCCGATTCGGTTACTATTTAGAAAGCTTGTTTTAAACGATTAACTTATTTAAATTTGTATAAAGTTTGAAAATCGGATTCACATGTTTTTCGTTAAAGAATATGCTATATTTAATAAGAACTTAATGAATATTAAATAAAAAAGGGGAACTATCAATACTGAGTATAGCCCTGTAAGCAGCTCTCAAGAAAACGGTCAAGAAAAAATTGCCATTATTTCGCGTGTGTGTCCAAGGAATTTTGACATTTTTGATACCTCACAGCCTGTTGCCTCACTCTTTCCTCAAGAAATAATGGAACGGGCATATATTTCTGTTGCAAGCCTGGGTTGCCTTGTGCTCTTTTTTCACAAAAAACTTTAGAAAACCGTAGTAGAAAGCGTAGTAAATTTCTTAAGAACTGCGTACTGCCTTAAGGAAAATTGACTCAAGAAAATTTCTTAGCCATTTCTTGTTCGTCATTTTATATGGAGTTTTTGCTTTTCTTGAGAGCTGCATACAGGCCTTTTTAATCAAGTGCATGGGAGTGTACATACATTCAAACATATCGATTAAGAAAGGAATGTATTTAACACCAGGAAATATGCAGCTCCCATTGCCATTATCATTGCAGCTAATACTCGCAGATAAAAACCAATACGCACAAGATGCACACCTACAAACATATGTATGTATATGTATGTACATATGTACACACATATAGTAATTCTAAAGAGAAAACCAAGCCTACAACGCAGTTAAAGATATCGGCGTTTAAAGTGCAAAACCGCGTATCAACAAAATGCAAAACCGCGTATCCACAAAATGCAAAACCGCGTATGTGAAGCTGTAGAAATTATTTTCTAGAGCGTAAAAACACTCATATTTCAAAACGGTTCTCTTTTTTATAAAGCAATCGCATTTCTGGCCAGTATATTTAAGGACGAAAGGATAAGGATTGAGCCAAGAGCTTGTGTGAGCAAATCCAATTTTTGTCAGCCAATGTCAGTTACGCGGTTTTGCAGAATGACGATACGCGGTTTTGTACTTTAATCGACGATATGCCACTGGTCCAATAAACTCCGGCGCAGTTTTCAATAAAAAAAATAAATAAATAAAAAATAAAAATAGGAGCATAAGGAGAACAAACTTGTACTCAAGAAAGCATAAGCGCTCACACAAAGGGAACGCAAGAAATGCAGAGAAAGCAACAGCAGGCTAATAGTAAATGATAGTATAAAAGTGCAAGCAAGTAGAAGGAATGTTGATAAATGATTGTGCCAAGTTGCAAGTGTAGGCAATCATCGAAATTAAAACTACGCACTTCGTAAAAAATCAAACGAGAATGGTTTCCGCTGCTACTAAGTCACAGCTGAGCCGTGACAAAGTTGAATAAAATAGACAAAGGGAA